>NC_030821.1:23277209-23580239 GCF_001704415.2 Capra hircus | reverse complement strand
CAAAATGTCACTGCCGATAAATGATGGTTCATAAATGTTTTGAGAAAAAAAAAGGTCCTTACAAGTTACTCCTCCTAAACTCTGAAATTTGATTTTAAAATCACTTCCCAAGTAAAACCTTGGAACATTGTTATTGCATATTTTAAAGTTTTTCCACCAGCAAGGTTTAAAATATGAAATTTACCTCAATAAAACACCTCAATAGAGATCTAATTTCAGACTCTAAAAGTTACATTTCATCATACCTGTTTTAAGCAAAAATAACTAAAGCCAAATATGCTTTGCTTTGTCATAGTCCCACATGGACAATTTTTAATTAAGCATAATTAAACTCAGCCTCTTCTGTCTTATTTTATATTCCTATCCCATATGGTATATGTCTTCTCGTTGAGATGTAACTTTAATAAAAATCAACTTTTGTTCTTTTCTCATATGCTATTATTTTATAACTTTTAAATCCATTATTATTAGGTTCAGATGCCAGGGATCATTGATTCTCCATACTTTTCTCCCAGTAAAGATTAAGGTAAGATAAAGGAAATGACAATTTCTAACCCGGTCTAGCCTTGAAAAAATAAGACTCAGAATAATATTGGTGAGTCTTTCCCTGGAATGACTGGATTTGAGCAAAAAAGTGTTACTTCTCCCATGAATTCAGGAAGGGGGATGAGTTTGGGTCAGGTATTCCATCAGAAATCCCCCAAGATTGGCTAAGTACTCGTAAGTTCATTCCAGTCTAGAAACCTTCTTAAAGAGCCCCAAACTAAGCTACCTCTAAGAAAATTGGAAAAATCAAGATAAATAGCTTTATTATTATGTTTTTCTTGATATTCATTGACTCTACATTTTAGTGTAGTCATGACCGAGTGTCTCAGTCATTGAATTGCACAGAATGGTTACTGAAATGTCTCAGTGCTGACCTCTGACTCTCTGTGACCCTAGAGAAATCTAGTTCCCACTGGGGAAGCTGAGATTTCCAGGCTTCTCTATTAATACAAATAGCCTTCTCTCTTTACCCTCAGTTCACTGATCACACATATCACACACATATCACACTGATCGCATTTCTCACAATTTTCTAAGTAGGCCAAGATATCAGAAGAATGGGAAGCACTGTTTTAAATTACAGAGAGTAATGAGGGAAAATGTTAGCTTTAGATAGACCTGCTATAAGATAAATTTAGTCTATTCTTATTTAAAATATCATTATTTATATCAATAGTTCTTAAGTTTTGCTTCATATTAGATTTAGCTGGAGAGCTCTAAAAAAATCTTGATGCCCAGACTATACCTCAAACTAACTACAACAGAATTTCTGAGACTGTAGCCTGGCTGAGAGACAGTGCTTTATGGGATTCCTAATAATAGAGAATAAATATGAGATTCTCTGAAACAGTCCCAATATCTACTATTATTTGATAGGACAGCAAGTTATTAACTGTGTATCTAAATGGGCAAAATATGTGCATCTGAATATGATTCAGCTTTTACAGCTTGATACTATTTTCCTCATCAAGAAATTCACAAGAAAGGAGCAAAAACAGCTCTGATTTATCTGCCAAAGTGAGAGCCAATCCACCAGGGTGGTAGATACTAAAGACATCGTGGTCACTTCAGTTTGATGAGATTTGGTTTTGGTATGGACAACTGAAAACACTTAAAAATTAAGTTTCTTTGTGAATTGTTTTATTTATATAGTCTATGGGTTTTGCTGTAAGGAAGGAAAAATAGGCATTGGTTTGGGTGAAGGAAATTAACACGAGCTCCCTCTGTGAGCACTTTTGTGTTCTGCTTTGAGAGAATGTGTGTATAGTAAGGAGCCTGGAAGATGACAGGTTTGATTACAAGAATTTAAGAATTAAAGATTTTAAAATTTTAAAAATAAAAAAAAATTAAAAAAAAAGAAAAAAAATAAATAAAAGAACTTAGCTTTTTTTCCTTCAACTGTGAACAGCCAAACAGAATCACATCATTAAAAACACAATGACAAAAAACCAAAAACTAAGTAATTATCTGGGAAGACTAAGTTGTGGAAAACAAATTTTAAAAACTGAATCCTGAAATGTTAACTTTTCTTTACTATGGCAGGAGGAGAAGGGGACGACAGGGGATGAGATAGTTGGATGACATCACCAACTCTATGGACATGGGTTTGAGTAAGCTCCGGGAGTTGGTGATGGACAGGGGAGCCTGGCGTGCTGCAGTTCATGGGGTCGCAGAGAGTTGGACATGACTGAGCGACTGAACTGAACTGAATTGATTAATTGTTTTGCTAAGATAGCCTGCTCTTTTCTCTAACAGTGTGTATCACGTAACTAACATAATCATGCTGAATAATCTGTGTCAGTTATTTCATTCACAGAAGACATTTTGTTTTAACCAAGTATTCTTAACTGTTTTACCAATTGGTTTTAGGAGTTACAAGGTTCTCCTGAATTTATGAATACTATACAATTTTACTTTCATTTCCCTACTGACTTTAAGGTAAGTGTTCATTGTTTTCCATTAGTTTCTCATTGAATTATCTAACCCCAAAGTATTAGGCATCAAATTTTAATGGTCCAAAATTTACTATTTAAGTTATATAAATTTTAAGCCCTCAAGGGCTAAATTTACATTTGTCTTTTATTTCATCTCCAAATTTAGTAATATTTAAAATTAATATAATGAACATATTGCACTATCAGGAAACAAAATAAGAAAAAAGTTGACTTTGGTCCTTTCCTTGGGCTGACTTTGATAGAGAAATGCTGAGGAACAGTAAATATTCACTTTGGTGGTAGAGTGATCAGCAAGTTCCCAGTACCTCCTTTTGTGACTTTTTCCAAAAGCAAGATACAGCTGCAGGTGCCACATTCTAAGAAAAGGAAGGAAAATAGCCATGAATCTGCTAAAGAAAAGCAATAAGAAGGGTAGTAGATGGCATTATGCTAAATGAAATGATTTCAACAGGAAAAGATAAATAACATATGATATCACTTATGTGTGGAATCTAAAAACACTACAAAATAGTGAATATAGCTAAAAGTTAGCAGACCCATAGAGAGAGATAACAAACTAGTGGTTACCGGTAGTGGTTGGGGAGTGGGAGGTACAAACTATTGCGTGTAAGAGAGACCCAAGAATTTATTGTATAACACATGGAAGATAGTTAATATTTTAAATAACTGTAAAATGATAGTTAATATTTTAAATAAGTGTAATTGGAAAGTAACCTTCAAAAATTGTATAAAAAATTTTTTTAAAGTATACTTTTTAAAAAAGAAGATTGTTAGAGACTGGAAGATGGAAACCCTCCCAAAAATGTGCAATGAATTCCAAGCCATCCATTTCGCCTCTTTTGACTTGCTGTTTTTATACCTTTTTGTTGGTTACAGCTGTGTTCTCAATAGATGAGCAATTACATAGTGCTAATTTTAATTTAACCTGTGAATAATGGTGATTAAGAGATCTATAACCCAAGCATGCTAATTAAGCACCCTTTGTATGAGTTCTAAGAGTGGGAGATTTGGGTGTCTATCCATCAGCCATGTTTGTGAGCCCATGGCTTCATCCAGCAACGATGACATTTCACTGGGTTTTATTGCCTCGTATCAATTTTACACCATGTCCTTGTCCATGTAAGGCTTTTCAGAAACATTAATGGAGTTGGACTAAAATATCTTAACTACTGCCTTCTTGCTCTTTTGAGGGAAAGAGGCTATCTGCATGACAAGTAAGACTACCTGCAATACCATGTCACAGCTCATTTATTTAAAGATTTATCATTCATCATTGTCAGAGACCCTGAGGACCAAAGAACATCATTGTCTATGTCTCATGATCATTGTGAGCTCTTTCAAGTGTTCAGAAGACTACTCACAATGAAACTTAAGACATGAGTAGGAAATAATTTTAACTTTTCTGTAATGGATTCTTTTTATTTAAAGAAGAGATTTCCATATAGAGCTGAGCTACAAAGATCACAAATTTTGCATATGTTTAGAGGTGTCTAATGCCCTCTCCCCACACACAGCAACTTGTGCAGAACTTACACAAGGAGTAAGTAATCAACATTTATTATTGACTTGGTATGTATGACAGAAAGTGAAGAACTAAAGAGCCTCTTGATGAAAGTGAAAGAGGAGAGTGAAAAATTTGACTTCAAACTCAACATTCAGAAAACTAAGATCATGGTATCTGGTCTCATCACTTCACAGCAAGTAGATGGGGAAACAATGGAAACACTGACAGACTTTATTTCTGGGGGCTTCAAAATTACTGCAGATGGTGACTGCAGCCATGAAATAAAAGATTCTTACTCCTTGGAAGAAAAGTTATGACTAGCCTAATCAGTATGTTAAAAAGCAGAGACATTACTTTACCAACAAAGGTCTGTCTAGTCAAAGCTATGGTTTTTCCAGCAGTCATGTATGGATGTGAGCGTTAGACAATAAAGAAAGCTGAGCGCCGAAGAATTGATGCTTTTGAATTGTGGTGTTGGAGAAGACTTGAGAGTCCCTTGGATTGCAAGGAGATCAAACCAGTGCATGCTAAAGGAAATCAGTCCTGAATATTCACTGGAAGGACTGATGCTGAAGCTGAAACTCCAATACTTTGGCCACCTGATGCAAAAAACTAACTCATTTGAAAAGTCCCTGATTCTGGGAAAGATTGAAGGCAAGAGGAGAAGCAGATGACAGAGGATGAGATGGTTGGATGACATCACCAACTCAATGGACATGAGTTTCAGTAAACTCCAGGAGTTGGTGATGGACAGGGAGGCCTGGTGCGCTGCAGTGCATGGGGTCGCAAAGAGTTGAACACGACTGAGTGACTGAACTGATGTATGTAAGTACATTTGTGTAGGTATTTTATAGTTAAAGTTTATTTCCGTGTGGTGAGAACTTTAAAGATCTACTCAACGATTTCCAAATGTACAATACAATGATAGGAAATTTAGGTATTTAAATTGATAAAATACCCATTTGCAAACATTTCAAGGATATGACTCCCAAATCACCAATTAATGTCGAATCATTTGTTAATGTTTTTCATAAACAGGCATCTGCCAATGAAGGCAAACTAAATTCATACTTTAAATTTTTGTTTATATTCTTGGATATTTATTTTTTTCTTTCAAATTTTCTTTTTGAAATATTGTCTTGGCAATGTATTTTAAATGTCCAGGAGCTTTTTCTATTTTCATTGCCCTTTTTTCTTGGTATCTAGTCCTTTAGGGTAGAGAATCTTTTTGAATATCCCTGAGAGTAAAAATTTTTTTTAAGGCTAGATATTTCTTCCTAATTAAGAAATATATATATATTTATATAAATATATTTATAAATATACAATATTTTACATTATATATTATAAATTTATATATAAACATACAAATATAAAATAATATATTTATTAAGATAAATTAAAATACAATAAATTTATTAAATTTATAATAAATTTAAATATATTTTGTATACATATATATATATTCATTTCTATTTCTTTTTTATTCTGAAAGTTTTCTTGGACTATTTGATGAGGCCTGGTAATTTATTTATCTTCTTGAAAGTAGATGAGGATACTGACTGAGATCTTTCCATATATGAGCAGTTTATCACCTCTCATTCAACTCTGCTTTAGGGTTAGTAGGCAAAATCCAACCATTATGGGGTAAAGCCTCACAAACACCAGAAAGTTTGAGTGGAGCTGACTCTGAGATGTTGGGAGCCAAACAGATTCCTTCATTCTCCCCAGTTTTTCTAATTTACTAACAACAGCAACAAAAAAAAACTACTGATATTTTGCCTTGGAGAGGGGAGATAGTCTACACCCTCTGTGATCTGCACAATAAGAGAATTATCTGAAATCTGTAAAAAGCAGAAGAGACTGTTCAGTTTTCTTTTAGTACACTCCTGGGATTTATATGTTATTAATGTTGTCTGTGCTGTCTTACAATTCTTGGGGGTGGAGGATAATCTTTAGATTTTTGTTTAGTAGGGATACAAATAATTTCTGTCCAGTAGAAAAAATGATCCTAGAGATGATAGCTTGTGTTCCAGATGGACATTAACCAGCTGTGTATATAACCTAGCATGCCTACCCTACCATAATCTCTATTAAATTGCCTCCCTATAACTTTATTAACTCTCTCATTAGTTGAATGTAATATCTTTGACATGTGTTCATTTTGTAATTATATGAGAGTCATGCTCTTATCTTTCGGAATATTATATTGAATAGCTGTTAAAACCTAATCAGGTGACCAGGAACAAGTCCATGGTCTGATAAAATAAGATTTATTGATTTGCAGCCAGGGAGTACACTCCAGAGGAATTCTGCTGGGCCAGAGGGAGGAGGGAAGTGTCTTTTATAAGGTTTGGCTTTTCATTGAAGGACTCTAAGGAGGTGGCTCAGTGGAAAAGAATCACCTGCCAATGCAGGAGACTCAGCAGATGTGGGTTCAATCCCTGGGTCAAGAAGATCCCCTGGAGGAGGAAATGGTAACCCACTTTATTAATTTTTCCTGGAAAATCTCATGGGCAGAGGAGTCTGGTGGGCTACAGTCCATAAGATTGCAGACAGTCAGGCAGAACTGAGCACACACCCCCCTTCAATTTAGGACTGCTTGCTTTTTCTGAAGCAGGTTTAGGAGAAATGGGATTGACTAGGCACTGGATCTGCCTTAAAGTGAGGAAGACTTGGCATTTCAATATTCCAAGTAATAAATGAAAATTGCCAAATGGCTCTGGAGCATCACTGATAAGAAAGCAGTAGTCAATTGAAGAGGAGCAGGTGGTGATCTACAACAGCTCTGTGATCTTGAGTGAAACAATGTTTTCTGTTAACTCTAAAGCTGGCTTTTTCTGTTTTCACAGCCTGAAGAATGGCAAAGTGCTCTTTTCCTTTTCAGTTTGAGGTGACTTTCCCTCTTTCCGTCTTGGGTAGGTTTTTACTCTTTCCTGGTATGAGAAGGTGGGAGGTGGAAAGTGAGGTAGATATTTAACACCTTACCACCTTCACGTCTTCTCTCTTTTAAGTCCTATTTTTTTTCTCTCTGGTTATCTATGCAACATTCTATTTCTGAGTCTAGAGGGGGGTCAGCAAACTTTTTCTGTAAAAGGCCAGAAAAAAAGTATTTCAGATTTTGAAGGCCAGATGATCTTAGTCACAACTACTTACTTCTACCATTATAACAAGAAAACATCCAAAGAAAAAAAAAAAGAAAACATCCAAAGAAAATTCATATATGAAAAGCTGTGTTCTAATAAAAATTTGTTTATAAAATCAGACAGTGGACTGGACCATAGCTGCGCATTTGGTCTATGGCCATAGTTGCTAATCCTGATCCCAAGTTTCTCTCTGTTTCTCCCAAAGTGATCAGCTCCTTTTTTTTTTTTTTTTTTTTTTTTACCATTGTCCCCACAACATCTTTTCTTAGCTGTGACTTCCTTTGCTGATTCATCCTTCAACATTCTCATTTGATTTTGATGTTTCAGAAATTCACTGAAAGATATACTAATAGTCCATCTTACTTTCACCTCACTGTTAAACTTTTAAATTTCTTTTATCATCTTTTTCAGAGAAGGCAATGGCACCCCACTCCAGTACTCTTGCCTGGAAAATCCAATGGACAAAGAGCCTGGTAGGCTGCAGTCCATGGGGTTGCTACTAGTCGGACACGACTGAGCGACTTCACTTTCACTTTTCACTTTCATGCGTTGGAGAAGGAAATGGCAACCCACTCCAGTGTTCTTGCCTGGAGAATCCCAGGGACAGCAAAGCCTGGTGGGCCCCCATCTATGGGGTCGCACAGAGTTGGACATGACTGAAGCGACTTAGCAGCAGCATCATCTTTTTAGCAAGGTCTCTTATGAGATATGAGATAATTTCTTGGGCTCAACTTGTTATCTTGAACTGGAGACAGTATAAAAGCTTTTTAATAAAAGTGAGTCAAAATTAAGTACTTGCATTGCTCATTAAGGTATGCGTAGAATGATTATTTTATCACTACCAGCATTTCTTAAGGTTCCAAATTTTCATATTGAATAATGCTGGCATAGTTTTTCATCCAAAAGAGCCTAATGTCCCAGAAAAGCTGAAAATAGGTTTAAAAAAACAGGTTTAAGAGAATAAATATATTAACAACAAGAACATACATTTGCTCGGTACTGGTGAATGTTTAAGTGAAGCAATACTACAAAAGAGATCTGATTCTGAAAAATTAGTTATTTTATTATTGTTGCTCAGTTGCTAAGCGGTGTCTGACTCTTTGTGACCTCATGGACTGCAGCAAGCCAAGGTCATTCGTCTTCCACTATTTCCTAGAATTTGCTCAAATTCATTGAGTGGGTGATACTGTCTAACTGTCTCATCCTCCACTGCTCCCTTGTTCTGCCTTCAATCTTTCCCAGCATCAGGGTCTTTTCCAATGAGTCAGCTCTTTGCATCAGGTGACCGAAGTATTGAAGTTTCAGCTTCAGCATCAGTGAATGAATGAATATTCAGAGTTGGGTTTCTTTTAGGATTATTATGTACATAGAAAAAACTTTAAAATCAAACATTTCTGTTTGGATCTCAATCATCACCTCTTTTTCTTTAGGTTCTTTTATAAAGATACAGATACAAAAATACCAAATACAGATGTACAGGTTTTGTAAATAATGATTCACTCATTTTCCAATATGCAGAACTTTCTGAAAAATCTAGATTGGGGAGCATGTCTGGGAATTCAGGCCAAAGTAAGGACATTCTACTATTTATTGCAAATCTACTCTTTAACTTCCATCTGTGGGAAGAACTGAGTTTTCGAAGCAGATTCCAAGTATATTCACCCAACAAGATGCATGGATTGTTGCAAGTTTCTTCAGAAATCCAGTAACTATCAAACTATAGGTGTGCCTCCAGAAAGAGAAATGGAGGGGAAGCCTTAGTGCATGGTAACAATTCAGCAAAGGGTGAAACAGTTCTTGCTTTTGAGACACAGAAGTGCTACTCACTGCTAAAAGGACCAAATGGATATTAATCCATTTACCAGTAACATGAGTTATTCTTTTAATCATGTAGTATATACGGGGTGGAAAGAGAGACAGACTCTCTTCTCTGTTCTCCTCATTGTGAAGAGAAATGAAGATCTCTTTGTTTATGGTAAAGGAAAGCAGAGCTAAGAAGAAAAGGGCTCCTCCATTCCCTCAAAACTCGTAAAAGAAAAATGAATTGTAATATAAATGCAACTAACATTCTACTAAACATCTTTTAATCTATAGTTCTATAATGCAGATACAGTCAAACTCTTCTCTCTCTCTCTCTTGTTTTTAGCCTAAAAACATGCAGATTTCACAAAAGAAAGGAAACTTGGGAATTATAAGTAAATAGCTAAATACCTGGGTTTACCTAAAAGAGTGAAATCAGCCATAAACTAGTTAACAATGTGCGTATCTTTAGGGTATGACTTTTCCAAGCCGATCATTTTAGAACTGGTGACTGGCAGGCTAGAATCACATATGCAGAACCTTTAAGGTATCTTCTTCAATAGCATCCTGACAGACAGTAATTAGGTTTAGACTCCAGCAGCCTGCAGCTGAGGCTGTGTCACATGGTGACGGATGCTTACGCATCACAGCATGACTCACAGAAGGTAAAAAGTAAAATGAATCATCTTGGCTCCCTCTCCTTATTTTGGAGGGGAAAAAAATGGAATAAGCTCCCACTTCCACTTGAGAAAAAATTGAAAGTGAAGCACCCAATGTCCTATGATAAAAGCAATATTTCAAAGAGGTTGAGATTTGTGGCTGTTGCTAAAATCGAACCTGAAATTACAAGACTTCACCAAGAGCCAATCAACCAGTTAATTGTACTTTTTTCCATTGAATCAGTTCTGCATCATACAGCAACCTTATTATACACACGATATATAAATTCACCAAGTTACTATTTTAGGTATAAAAGCAAGCAAAGGCTGAAGTCATTGAACTCTCTTTATGTAGTCTATAATTACTAATGAGGAGTAAGAACCAAGTACGCCATTCCTTTGTGCTGCCAGCTAAAGAATGTCACTCTCCCTCTGGCTCTACAAGGATTATGTCAGTAGCCACTGCAGCTGCTGACCTCCAACACCCCCTGAAAGCAGTTCAGGGTGAGGATCAAAAATGAGGCACTGTGCTCTGGGGAAAACGGGCAGCGCAGGCCTTCAGATAAGTATTTTCAGAAGAAAAATTTTTGAGCCCAATTTTCTGTGTTTTTTCATACTTAGAGAAGCACTAAAATCTTTAATGAAGATAGCTACTCTTTGTGACCAACAGCAATGTTCTACTGAGGTTCATGCCTCATTGCATTCACCCCCAAACCAAAATTGCATATATGCTGACCACCCCCCTGTTCTTCCCTGGTGGCTTAGCTGGTAAAGAATCCACCTGCAACTTGGGAGACCTGGGTTCGATCCCTTGGTTGGGAAGATCCCCTGGAGAAGGAAAAGGCTACCCACTCCAGTACTGTGGCTTGGAGAATTCCATGGACTGTATAGTCCATGGGGTCGCAAAGAGTCAGACCGGACTGAGCGACTTTTGCTTTTTTGCTTGACCACTCCCCTTATCTCTTCAGCTCACTGAGAGATTCTGTCCTCTGGGCTGCAGTCCTCAGTAAGTTTCCAGAGAAAACTGACACTCACAGTTCTCACACTGTGCATTTCCCCCCCTCCCCCACTCAACAGTACAAGTCATCTGCTTAATTCATTCTTGTTTAAACATTATTTATTCTTTTGTCCATGGCAACTTGACACTGAATTACTATCCAACATGCACAACCCCTCCTTTCCCCACCATCACCATCATTCTCAACTTAGATATTATCAAGAGGAAATAATAACTCATTGGATTTTTGAAAGTGCTATGTTACAAGATAATTTTTAAATACAGCAAAACCATAACTCTCATACAAGTAAAAAGTGAACATGCAGCAAATTAATTAACGTTAATTAATGAGGGATTGAGCAAAGGCATTAAAAAATGGTTCAAAGGAGAAGCCAAACAGAAGAAACATACATAGGCAATAAAGCAATGATGAATTGGTATGTTAATAGATGTAAAACTGGCTCCTTTTTCAGGAGTTGGGGGATCTGTATACCTTCACTGGAAAAAAATACACTTGCATATCTATGGTCAGGAATACTTTGCATCAATATCAATTTCCTAAACTTACAGAGCCATAGCATAGCTGAAAAAAATGAAGTGCACAAAATACTCTAGAATTAGATATGGTAGAAAGCTGTGCTACACAGTGGTTAGCATTCCATAAAATATGAAACCTTGCTTTCTGTTTCTTTTTATTTCCTGATAGGAAAGAGAGTAAATTTAGATTTCAGTTCAACAAAACCACTAAACAGAAAAGTATGTCCATGTTTGATGGATCATACACATTTTAACTCATTCTATTGTGTGCATATGGAAGATAAACCCAGAGATAGCCAGATGACTTGCTTTGTAACTATTGATGAAGCAGAAGTCTTCTACTATTCATTGATTTCTTTATTATTATTTCTTATACATTCAATCATCAAGATCTGACCTGTTGATTCTCCTTTAGTACGTTCCTTACATCTCACCATTATTTTTCATCTTCACCTTAGCCCATCATTCAGTGAGTAAATCATTCAGCAGTTGGGTTATGATACCACTGAGTCTCACTTCTTTGAATATCTGTTTACTGATGGACACACTACTGTTAGTGGAAATAACATTTTCATGGGACTCTCCAATAAAAAATCTTTTAAGACTTTTAGCTTTATATTCAAGGGCAATTGGTTAATGGAAAAGCAACTACAACACGAATGAGCCAACTTAAACCCTTTTTTAAAAAACAAGCTAGTATATATTTAAACAAAGAGAAAGATCAAACCTGGTTTATGGTGAGTAAAATTCAGATAGGTCAACAAGTATGTAAAATGGAAACTTTTTCCAAAAGAGTTTTAGAGGTTACTAGATCCAGCTTTTAAAATTTCTTCTATAAGGGATAGAAATGACTTTTAGAAGAGATTTCCATGTTTACCGAAAGTTCAAAATTCATTGTCTTTTTCTTCACTGTGACAGTATGCTACAGCTTCAGAGTGATTTAGAAGACCTCAGTTGAAATTTTGGCTGATTACTTCTCAGTTGTGTCACTTTGGTCAAAGTGTTCAGCTACTCTCAGCTACATTTCTTGTTTTGTAAAATGGAGATACAAAAGATAACAACCTACTTACTCTCCAGGGTTATTGTAAGAAGGACTGGAAAATACTGAATAATTACTAACTGATAAAATACTGTTCAGATACGAATAATACTAAAAGCTATGTGCTGTGCTTAGTTACTCAGTCATGTCCAACTCTTTGGGACCCCATGGACTGTAGCCCGCCAGTCTCCTCTGTCCATGGGCTTCTCCAGGCAAGAACACTGGAGTGGGTTGCCATGCCCTCCTCCAGGGGATTGTCCCAGCCCAATTCTCCCACATTGCAGGTGGATTCTTTTTCATCTGAGCCACCAGGGAAGCTATAGCTCTAGCTTTTGCCTCTTCCACATAATTTATTCTTCACTGTACAAATTTTACAATTACCAGTGATAGAAACTAATAATAAATTATAGCATAAACTGCCTCAAGTTGAAGACTTTCTGTCATTTTCTTCCAAGAACAAATACACTGTTGCCTTTTCCCAAGAGCAAAAGTTACTTCAGTCCTAGGTTCCCATGAAGAGTGCGTCAGTTGATATGCAGTTTGATGTAACTGTTTTCATCAATTTCTTACTCACAATTTTACTAAGTTACACTAGATTTTGACATTTGAATTTCATTTAAAGAATATTCAACAGATAAAAACTTAGAAATAGCTGGAAATTTTTATATGGAATATAACAAGAGGGATTTTAAAAAATATATTAACTTAGGTCACAATTTAGAAATATAATGCATTGTATCAAAACAAATCACAACAAATGACTATGTAAAATGCAACATCTTATCTTCAACTATTACCAATTTTATTTAATCTAAGTGAATAAAGTATCACACAAAGTTAAAGGCAATTAATATCTTATTAAATATCTACCAAGTGTCAGGCACAGTTTTGGGTTACGCTGTCTTGGGTTAAATTCTGTGGAGATGCTTTACTGAGTTAATAAAAATTATTGTGAATGAACACATTATTAACTGGGTTTATGTGGCGGTCTCACAAAGCATACTTTTAAACAAGAATTTGATTTCTAGTAGTTTATTTTGGAAATTACTCCAGGAAGTACTCTAAACAAATATGGAAGTGAAACCAGGAAGGGAAGACAGGCATTAGAGAATGTTTTATTGAGCAGTTTTCCTCTGTGGGCAGCATAGGAAAAAGCCAATTTATAACCCTGTTGTAATGAGACTGTAGGAAACATGCCTTGGAGTTTTTCCTCTAAGAGCTAAGAGAAAGTACATCAAGGCTGTATATTGTCACCCTGCTTATCTAACTTATATGCAGAGTACATCATGAGAAGCGCTGGGCTGGAAGAAGCACAAGCTGGAATCAAGATTGCTGGGAGAAATATCAATAACCTCAGATACACAGATGACATCACCCTTATGGCAGAAAATGAAGAGGAACTAAAAAGCCTCTTGATGAAAGTGAAAGAGGAAAGTGAAAAAGTTGGCTTAAAACTCAACATTCAGAAAACGAAGATCATGGCATCTGGTCCCATCACTTCATGGCAAATATATGGGGAAACAGTGGAAACAGTGGCAGACTTAATTTTCTTAGGCTCCAAAATCACTGCAGATGGTGACTGCCACTATGAAATTAAAAGACGCTTGCTCCTTGGAAGAAAAGCTATGACCAATCTAGACAGCATATTAAAAAGCAGAGACATTACTTTGTTGATAAAGGTTCATTTAGTCAAAGCTGAGTCCCTTGGACTGCAAGGAGATGCAACCAGTCCATTCTGAAGGAGATCAACCCTGGGATTTCTTTGGAAGGAATGATGCTAAAGCTGAAACTCCAGTACTTTGGCCACCTCATGTGAAGAGTTGACTCATTGGAAAAGGCTCTGATGCTGGGAGGGATTGGGGGCAGGAGGAGAAGGGGACGACTGAGGATGAGATGGCTGGATGGCAGCACTGACTCGTTGGACGCGAGTCTGAGTGAACTCTGGGAGTTGGTGATGGACAGGGAGGCCTGGCGTGATGCGATTCATGGTGTTGCAAAGAGTCGGACGGGACTGAGTGACTGAACTGAACTGAACTGAACTGATGGTTTTTCCAGTAGTCATGTATGGATATGAGAGTTGGACTATAAAGAAAGCTGAGCGCAGAAGAACAGATGCTTTTGAACTGTGATGTTAGAGAAGACTCTTGAGAGTCCCTTGGACTACAAGGAGATCTGACCAGTCCATCCTAAAGGAAATCAGTCCTGAATATTCATTGGAAGGACTGATGCTTAAACTGAAACTCCAATACTTTGGCCAGCTGATGTGAAGAACTGATTCACTGGAAAAGACCCTGATGCTGAGAAAGATTGAAGGCAGGAGAAGGGGATGGCAGAGGATGAGATGGTTGGATGGCATCATTGACTTGATGGACATGAGTTTGAACAAGCTTTGGGAGATGGTGAAGGACAGGGAAGCCTGCTGCAGTCCATGGGGTCGCAAAGATTCAGACATGACACAGCAACTGAGCTAAATTGAAGACTGTGCCAATAGAATGGAGCAAAGGACATTGTATCTATGGCCCAGTTGCTCATTTCTCATCCAGGTCAATCCTTTGCTAGCATGTCTTTCAGCACCAAAGTGGTTAGACACCTTGAAATTACATTTTAGGCTCCCTTCCAGATGGAGTGCCACATATGACTGGGATAAAAAAAGAGAACCCAAATATGGCAGAGATTAAAGAGTACATCCCTAAAAAAATTAATTTTAAATTCACCTCTACACTCACCTCCCTTGTGTCAACAGTTTTCCTGGCCTTTTAGCTAGATCAATTTAGCGACTTGTTTTTCATCAAAATGAACTTGGGAGTTCTAGGCTAAGATTTTTAGCTCCAAATCTCTCTAGATATTGGTCATTTTCTATGCCTGCATCCTATTTCTTAAGAATAGAAAGTTTTATGACCAAGCTTCTATCTTATCTTACAGTCTGGGTCCCTGTTTCGAGTGCAGTTCTTCTGGAAAGAAAGTAATGATTTGCTACAGAAGTTTTCCCTGGGGCTGAATTTCAGGTCCTAAATTGAATAACTGGATTCTTGTTGTCATGTTTCCAATGTATCTTTCTGCAAACATTTTGCTGCGTATCTACCAATGACCCCCTTGATAGTATTTTCAGTTCAGTTCAGTCACTCAGTTGTGTCTGACTCATTGCTACCCCATGGGACGGGCAGCATGCCAACAACAAAATTAAATTGAGTGTCAAGTAAAAATACCAGCATATAATTGTCTCTCAAGGAATGTCAATATCTTTCCTGTCCTGATTTCTTTCTACTCTCATGCCATTTTAGGACTTGTATTTCTGATCTCCTTTTTTCTGATACCTTACCCTCTCTTAGCATCCATCAGTATCTCGTTTGTTACTTATGACCCTAGATCTTGCATCAAATTCTTTGTAGCTATTTCTGATATAACAACCTAGTCTTATCAATCTTACTTTTCTTCACCCTTTCTCACATCCTGCCTTGTAACACAATTTTTTTTAGCACATCAGCAAATGGCATGAGGAAGTTTTTCAGTTAACTCATTGAATTGATAGCTTTGGGGAAAGTTATCATTTGTTCCATTGTTGAAAGACTAAATGCACTTCAAGCCTAATTATACAGAAGTTATTTTTGTATGTCAAATTTTGGGTGGCTGTTTTGTCCATCCTGTGTTTTTCTCTAATTTTTTCATAGTGGGAGAAAAACAGTACCAAAATTAATTTCATTTAAATGAGGTGGGACAGTAGGAATTGAAAACTGAGTAAGATTTGCATTTAAAAAAGTACTAAATTTTCACTTTAGTTTGGCATGGTTCAAGACCTCATCAGCTCATTTCAGTCACTCAGTCGTGTCTGACTCTTTGTGACCCCATGAATCGCAGCACACCAGGCCTCCCTGTCCATCACCAATTCCCAGAGTTCACCCAAACCCATGTCCATTGAGTCAGTGATGCCATCCAACCATCTCATCCTCTGTCGTCCCCTTCTCCTCCTGCTGTCAATCTTTCCCAGCATCAGGGTCTTTTCCAATGAGTCAGCTCTCTGCATCAGGTGGCCAACATATTGGAGTTTCAGCTTCAGCATCAGTCTTTCCAATGAACACCCAGGGCTGATCTCCTTTAGGATGGACTGGTTGGATCTCCTTGCAGTCCAAGGGACTCTCCAGAGTCTTCTCCAATACCGCAGTTCAAAAGCACCAATTCTTCTGTGCTCAGCTTTCTTTATAGTCCAACTCTCACATCCATACATGACAGTATACCAATAAATATGGTAGCTGCAGAGAAATATAGAACCAGAAGAAGCATGTGATATACTTACTTAAAAAAAAATATATGGGACCAATCCATTTCTGTTTAAGAGGACTGAAACCTTAGAGCACTCATTTTAGATGTCTTGATATATATGTTCAATAAAATACATAATTTGATTGTAAGGAAAGGCTGAAAGTATTCGCTGGATTCACTGCAATAAGTTCATAGCCTAAGGAGTTTTTTTTTTTTTTTTCCTGTAGAAATAAAATGATGTGATTTGAAGCTTGAATAAGATCCCACTGGGAGGCAAGATGAGCAGAAATGAGAAAAGTACTGGGGGCAATAGATCAGAAGATACTCTTTTGAATGCTGCAAGGGACAAAAGACAGCTAGAGGAGACATCTTAGCCAAGGAAGCACAGGGAAAGGGTGGCAATTGCTTTCATAACTATCACAAAGACACCCAAACTCATGACAGTTCAGTTCAGTCGCTCAGTCATGTCCACCTCTTTGCGACCCCATGAATTGCAGCATGCCAGGCCTCCCTGTCCATCACCATCTCCCAGAGTTCACTCAAACTCATGACAATACTTGTCAATTCTAAGTGATAATAAGGTTCTAAAGACTTGATTTCCATGTGGCCACAGAATCATGTAATATGATAGTTTTCTGCTACAGACTACATCTGTACCATTCTGACAGTCTGGAATGAGGCCAGGATATCAATACTTTCAAAACTCTCTACACAGAACTCTACAGTGTTGCCATGTTTGGGAAATACTAACATAATAGAGGGGACAACAGAGGATGAGGTGGTTGGATGGCATCACTGACTCAATGGACATGAATTTGAGCAAACTCTGGGAGATAGTAAAGGACAGGAAAGGCTGGTGTGCTGTAGTTTATGGGGTCACCAAGAGTCATACATGACTTAGTGACTGAACGAAAACATAAGAAAACCCTAAGGTCTGAGAGGGGCCGAATCAATTTAAAACACATGGAAAGGAGAATTTGCCATTGCTGCAACTACCACTATTCCGTATTTTACCACTAAGTGCACACTCTGTATTTGTTAATGAGCTGTAGACACAAAGGGACACAACAGTGGAGATTTCATTTTAGGCTTATTAAGTACAGTGTCACAAGACATGCTTCGCTATGCTGTCCTTGAAAAAGAATATGTATATGATAGCTGTCTCTCTATCCAACCTATTTCAAGCAAGTAAACCTTGTGTACATGTGTGAGTAAGTGCCTATATGTGTATGTATGTAAATGTTTATGCTTTGGCAAGCTTGAGATCTGATTTGATATTTTATCTTGGGGAAATATACCTAAGATAATTCTGACCTGAATATACTCTGATTTTTTTTCTTCTACTTCATCAGAACTAATTCCAGCCATGAGACCAATACTCCGTTGAGTTGCAGGTTCCTATTATCCATCTACTCCTCCATATGCTGAACGATGGTCATATGGTCAAGGGCTTGAAAAGGGGTCCAGTGGAAAATCAGAGGCCTAACATAGATGTTTTATTTGTTCTCTTTATTCCTTGTTCCTAGATCCTATATAGGGAATGGATCTTTTTGCAGTAATGACAATCTAGTTAACTTTTACCCTGAGGGGATCCTGAATGTGCTCTAGTGAGATTATGAATGATGCTTTTTTCTCAAAATTTAGGTCAGATTCTATGTGTATCAGGGAAGTTGGGAAGGGAAGACTGGGGAGACCGGTAAGAGTGACAGCAAAGATGACTGATTTTTGGTTTTTGATACTGTTGGTATTTTTTTTTTTTTGAAGCAATGCTTTGCATTTTCCTTATATCCTTCTTCAGTTTTTAGGTTAGAACACATATTATTGTTGATGACTATGTTCTATCTGGTGTCCATCTTCTTAATTACTCTGAGCTGCATTGATTAAAACTTGCTTCAGGGATTACGGTATTATTTTATCATATTACATCTTTCCATCATCTCTTCAGTTCCTCTGTAAGTAAGGACTATTCTGCTCTGGAAGTACCTCATTAGATTGTTATGTTTGCTCTGTAAGTTCAGTTATTAATGTTCTGGAACATCTCCTTTGCTAATTTGTTCCAAAGTATAAATTTATAGGTCACCACTATAGAAAATCTCAAATGTCACAAGAGGAAGCTTCCCATAAGATGATAATGTTCTTCTCTATTTCCCATTCTTGTTGATACTGATTGCATATTAAGGTTTCCTTAGACAACTGCTGTTCTGTGCAATCTACTCACAATTTTACTGATGGAGCTAAGATATAGCACTGCGATAGCATGTGAAAAATTATAGTAACTATGAAACTGGCTATTAGCTTTAACTTTGTATCTAACATGATAGTTTCTATATTACTGTTCAGTAATCTTTTTCCCGAAATGGTACAGACCTAACAGAAGCAGAAGATATTAAGAGGAGGTGGCAACAATATACAGAACTATACAAAGAAAGATCTTAATGACCCAGATAACCACTATAGTGTGATCACTCACATAGAGTCAGATATCCTGGAGTGTGAAGTCAAATTGGCCTTAGGAAGCATCACTATGAACAAAGCTACTGGAGGTGATGGAAATCCATGAGCTATTTCAAATCCTAAAAGATAATGCTGTGAAAGTGCTGCACTCAACATCCCAGCAAATTTGGAAGATTCAGAAGTGGCCACAGGACTGGAAAAGATCAGCTTTTATTCCATTCCCAAAGAAAGGAAATGCCAAAGAATGTTCAAACTACCACACAATTGCACTCATCTCATTCACTAGCAAAGTAATGCTCAAAATTCTCCAAACTAGGCTTCAATAGTACACAATTTGAGAACTTCCAGATGTTCAAGATGGATTTAGAAAATGCAGAGGAACCAGAGCCCAATTTTCCAACATCCGTTGGATCATAGAAAAAGCAAAAGAATTCCAGAAAAACATCTACTTCTGCTTCATCGACTATGCTAAAGCCTTTGACAGTGTGGACCACAACAAACTGTGGAAAATTCTTCATAAGATGGGAATGCCAGACCACCTTACCTGCCTTCTGAGAAATCTGTATGCAGGTCAAGAAGAAACAGAATCAGACATGGAACAACAGACTGGTTCCTAATCTGGAAAGGAGTACATCAAGGCTGTATATTGTCACCCTGCTTATTTAACTTATATGCAGAGTGTATCATGCAAAATGCTGGGCTGGATGAAGCACAAGCTGGAATCAAGATTGCCAGGAGAAATATCAATAACCTCAGAGATATGCAGATGACACAACCCTTATGGCAGAAAGTGAAGAGGAAAGAATGAGCCTTTAATGAAAGTGAAAGAAGAGAGTGAAAAAGCTTGCTTAAAACTCAACATTCAAAAAACAAAGATCATGGCATATGGTCCTATCACTTCATGGCAAATAGATGGGGAAGCAATGGAAACAGTGAGAGACTTTATTTTCCTGGGCTCCAAAATCACTGCAGGTGGTAACTGCGGCCATGAAATTAAAAGACACTTGCTCCTTGGAAGAAAAGTTATGACCAACCTAGACAGCATATTAAAAAGCAGAGACATTACTTTACCAACAAATATCTGTCTAGTCAAAACTATGGTTTTTCCAGTAGTCATGTATGGATGTGAGACTTTGGTCAGCTGATGTGATAAACTGACTCATTGGAAAAGACCCTGATGCTGGGAAAGATTAAAGGCAGGAGGAAAAGGGGACAACAGAGGATGAGATGGTTGGATTGCATCACTGACTTAATACATAAGAGTCTGAGCAAGTTTTGGGAGTCAGTGAAGGACAGGGAAGTCTGATGTGCTGCAGTCCATTGGGTCCCAAAAAGTCAGACATGACTGAATAAACTGAGCTGAACTGAATTGAATTTTTTTCCAATCGTTAGAATTTTGCCTTAGGTATCTATTCACTTAAATAAATTTCATTCCATGTGGATTTCATGTTAGATTTTGCTATGATAACACAAATATATTTAATATTTAGAGTATTTCTAACAGGAATAAACTTACTAGGGCCTATTTGGATCAAAGGATAGTTTAGCTTGCAAATAGTAGTGAGAAATTATTATGTATTTCTCCTTTAGAGTTCACATTCTCTCATTAAAGTTCAGAATTTGATATTCAAGGGATACTAAGATTTTTCTATACACTAAGCTTTGCTTCAGGTAATCTTCAAAGATAGCAACTTAGCACTTTAGAAATGATATGTGATTAGGTATAAAATACAACTTGGTTCCAAGCCCTACTATTTTCTCTCTGTGCTCTTGATACAGTTCAATGTGGTCTCTACTTCTCTTACATAGAGAAAACTATGCTTACATTGTAGGTATGTTTTGAGAATTAAAACAATGCCTAGCTTATCAAATGAAACCAAGTGGTGGAAACCAATGCAGCATTCGATCTTCAATTTTCGACATTTTATTCTTTTCTTGGATTCTTCTGTTTGATTCCTTCAGCTTGCTAAAAATGTTGCTAACATTTTCACTGGAGGAAGCTCCTCTTGCTATGCCTTTTCACTTCCCCTCAACAACAGTGATCACCTCTTCAAAATATTTTATGATCTTTTCATAAATAATTTTTCTTGGCTAATTATTTTATCTGAGTTACTTTATGACTTAGAGGTATTTTCCTTGAATGTCAATATATTTTAGAAGTCATTATTTGGTTTGTGAGCCTTTGAAATGCAGTATTAATACTGAACCATGGTACAGTGGTCCATTTTTAAAAGCCCAGCAGAGTTTTAAGGTAATATCTATGTCATCTGGATTATAAATGTTATCTTGAAATTATAAGGACAATGTCTTTCAAATCCATAGGTTCAAATGACCCTGAATCACCTTGCATACATTAAACTAGATGTAAATTTTATTTATTGTAATATTCATTTGTTTATTGTAATAATTGGCTTAGTGCCGGGGTCCAGCTCCGGTGGATCCAGGGTAATTCGAAGGGGAGATGGAGTAGGCGTCCTAGGAAAAAATTTATTTAATTAAAAGTATAAAGAGAGATTAGAAAAGGATAGTGTAGTAGGAAATATTAGTGGAGAAAAAGAGGCTGAATAACTTGGTTTACGTGGGATACCAATAAAGCTTCGAGACAAGAAGCTTGCACCACCTATGTAGGCCACAGGTGTCTTTCCATTCTCCCAAAGGAGAGGAGGCACTGAGGCCTCCCCGGTCCAATCTTAGAAGCCCAGGCAAAATTAGCAGGCTTGGTGAGCACCCACATTCCAGATGGGAATTCAGCCAGAAGGGGAAAGAGAGAACGACACGGGGGAATCAGTCTTTCCAGGAAGTGATCCCATTTCTTTATTTTTCAGGTTTGCTTATATACTTTTTGTTATACATAGGGATGAATACAGAGTCACATGGGGGTCAGCAGACCTGACCCTTGTCAAAATCAGGTGCTTCATATAAAATTATACAAAGGCCTTAGGGGTTTTACATCATCTTCTGGCCATGAGGCCTGCTGACATTTTGTGGCCCTTTCTGATAATGGTCAGTCAACCAGAAAACTTATTTTTTCCAAGGGTGTTTTTTCTTAAACCAGGTGCCACCCTCTGAAGGTACCAGATAAAGTTGCATTCCTATAGGGTGAGGGTCTAGTGGGTTACAACTAAGAAAGGAATTTACTTAGCCTAAAGTTTAACATGATTAATCTTAAAGGTTAATAATTATTTCTCCTATATGCTAATTATATTCATTATAAGGGCAGGGAATATGGAGATTTAGCAATAAATATTGGCTCAACAAATGAAAATCCTTCACCAATATAATTTCTAATCAATCTACTATACAATACTAATAATTTTCTAACTTTTCAAAAGAGTCTGTGTATAGAAAGTTTAAAGCATCTCGTGCCTCTCACGGTTGGGAGGCTGTAAACAATTACATGTGGCCGGACGAACCTGCTCATGCAGGCTAGAGAAACTTCAGAGGAGTTTGTAAGTTGAAACACTCTTGTCACGCCCAGGAATTTTTAGTAACTGGAGCTGCAAGTTAACTCCTTCTCCGAGAGAAATGGTGATGGGGGAGAGCCCCCCGTAAAGTCAGAGGTGTAGGTGAGAGCATAAAACAGACTCTGGTTTTAAGGGGTAGATGCTTGGGAACAGGGGGTTTCTTGAGGCTTGATCTCGCCTTTGTGTAATGCTGAGCCTCCTTCCTCATGACCTTTGCCATGGGCGGAGTTCCTCACGCTGGCTCCCGGCAGCCTAGCACATTACAAGTGGTAAGTACATGACAAATAATTTCTGACTGACCTTCCTATTTGCATATAAATTATTGAATGAGTGGACAGGTTAGCTATAGATTTATATTAGTAGTATAACTAAATCATTTTTATAGTGCTTAGATTATAGGTTTATGTGAGCCACTTCCAGCTTTGGAAAAGCATTATAAAATATAACAAAACAACATAGGAAAAATTTAGCTGAAGATAATCACTCACAGGGATGTGATGAGACACTGACTGCTCATGCCGGTCTCTGAGTTGTAACTTTCCTTATGGTTCCAGCTACAAATGGTTCCCAGGGCGTGAACAATGTAATACCTCTAGCAGTGAAATGGGCAAAGGCCACTCTGTTTTCAGTTGGCACAAACTACAAGAGGGGCAGTATGTCCCTGTATGAGTGTTAACCACGACTATGATTTCATGTATAGATGTCTCTGTACCACATACACCATGAAATAAGGCATAAAGCGTTTGTATTTCTAATAGATACCTGTTTGGGTTAACAACTTGCTAATATCTTCATTGAAAAATATATGTGTACATCAGAAAAGTCTAGAGGAGAATCTTTACCCTTGGACAAATTACATACTTTGTGAGTTGAGCCAAAGGCTGATTTTTCCCCCCAAGTACCTTATTTACAAAGTTTTCTTTTTTTAGCAAAGTGTTTTTCAGTCATAAAGACAGAACTCTTTCCAAACAAATTGCTTCCTTAATATTGATTTCATGTATAAGAATTGGATAATTACAGAAAAATTCAAGTTGAACCAGGAAAACAGGTTTTCAATTAACCTTGTGCTGAATATAATTACAAGGTGGCTGTTCAAAAACAACTGAGGGGGCCATTTATAAATTATAATTGCTTTTATCTTGAGAGTGAGAGACGCAAAGTTAACTATTTAATGTTACGGTGGTGTGCCAAGGCTTTAAAAGTTTAGTCATAATGAAACTCTGATTAAGTAGTAGTTTCTATAACTTGTAACCATTTCATTTTTTGTTAAACATCCTTGTGCTTAGTCACCTTGTCGTGTCTGACTTTTTGCGATCTTATGGACTGTAGCCCACCAGGCTCCTCTGTCCATGAGGATTCTCCAAGCAAGAATACTGGAGTGGGCTGCCATGCCCTCCTCCAGCGTAAATATCCTTTATAAAGATTTCTTAGGGGGGTGCCTTTCTCATATAAACTCTATAATTGTCACTGTGAAAAAAGTTGGACTGATCAGAACTTGTACCTGTTGTTATAAAGAAACAAATGGCAGACATAGTATATACAAGGACCTTACATTTATAGTACTCTTTTCTGATATTTTTGGAGATATCTTTTACCTTTACTTTCAATTGAGAATTAAAATGTAGAATAAAACTAAATCCCACTGAATCTTCAAAAATTATATTGAAAAAATTTTCCATACACCCAACCTCTGAAGGAAAATCAGAAATTACATTTATTTCTTTAATAGAGTCAAGAAAAGTCTAATATAGAAATGTTTATTCAACAAGATTTTAGATGAACCTCTCAAAAGTCAATAAATTCAATGAAAGTTTAGCTTGTTTCATATTGAGTGGGCTTTAAAAATTTTCCAAATAGCTCTGATCCTCTTTCGGGAGGCTTTTTGATAAAGTATTTGATAAAATTCTTTGGAAATGTCCAGTAGATTACATTAATTCTGAGATCAAGATATCTGTCATTTATCTCTGATCCTCCCATTTATAGAGATACCACAAATATAATGTGACTGTGTATATGACAGAGAGAGGGAAGGAGGGAAGAAGGTTGGGAGAGGGAGGGAGGGAGAGAGAGAATAATTATTGTTCATTTGGTTTGTTTAATAAATGGATGGATGGCTGGGTGAATGAGAAGGAACTAGGCATGCTTATAATCTAATCTTAATGACATAAGATGAAATTCTGTGCATAAGTGGTCTTCCAAAAACACAAGAGAAGACTCTACACATGGACATCACCAGATGGTCAATACCAAATTCAGATTGATTATATTCTTTGCAGCGAAAGAAGGAGAAGCTCTATACAGTCAAAGAAAAAGACTGGGAGCTGACTGTGGCTCAGATCAGGAGCTCCATATTGCAAAATTCAGACTTAAATTGAAGAAAGTAGGGAAAACCACTAGACCATTCAAGTATGACCTAAAGCAAATCCTTTATGATTATACAGTGGAAATAACAAATAGATTCAAGGGATTAGATATGATAGACAGAGTGCCTGAAGAACTATGGCAGAGGTTCATGACACTGTACAGGAGGCAGTGATAAAGACCAACCCCAAGAAAAAGAAATGCAAAAAGGCAAAATCGTTGTCTGAGGAGACCTTACAAACAGCTGAGACAAGAAGAGAAGCAAAAGGCAAAGGAGAAAAGGAAAGATATACTCATTTGAATGCAGAGTTCCAAAGACTAGTAAGGAGAGATAAGAAAGCCTTCCTCAGTGAACAATGCAAAGAAATAGAGGCAAACAATAGAACGGGAAAGACTAGAGATCTCTTCAAGAAAATTAGAGATACCAAGGGAACATTTCATGCAAAAATGGGCTCAGTAATGGGGAGCCTGGTGGGCTGCCATCTATGGGGTCACAGAGTCGGACACGACTGAAGTGACTTAGCAGTAGCAGTAGCAGCAGTAAAGGACAAAAATGGTTTGGACCTAACAGAAGCAGAAGATATTAAGAAGAGATGGCAAGAATACACAGAAGAACTATACAAAAAAGATCTTAATAACCCAGATAACCATGATGGTGTGATCACTCACCTAGAGCCAGATATCCTGGAATGTGAAGTCAAGTAGGTAGGAAGCATCACTATGAACAAAGCTAGTAGAGGTGATGGAATTCCAGTTGAGCTATTTCAAATCCTAAAAGATGATACTATAAAAGTGCGGCACTCAATATGCCAGCAAATTTGGAACACTCAGCAGTGGCCATAGGACTGGAAAAGGTCAGTTTTCATTCCAATCCCAAAGAAAGGCAATGCCAAAGAATGTTCAAACTACCTCACAATTGCACTCATCTCACATGCTAGAAAAGTAATGATCAAAATTCTCCAAGCCAGGTTTCAACAATATGTGAACTGTGAACTTCCAGATGTTCAAGCTGGTTTTAGAAGAGGCAGAGGAACCAGGATTCAAAATGCCAACATCCGTTGGATCATCAAAAAAGCAAAAGGGTTCCAGAAAAATATCTACTTCTGCTTTATTGACTATGCCAAAGCCTTTGTGTGGATCAAAATAAACTGAAAAATTCTTCAAGAGATGGGAATACCAAACCACCTTACATGCTTCCTGAGAAATCTGTATGCAGGTCAGGAAGCAACAGTTAGAACTGGACATGGAACAACAGACTGGTTCCAAATAGGAAAAGGAGTACATCAAGGCTGTACATTGTCACCCTGCTGATTTAACTTATATGCAGAGTACATCATGCAAAATGCTGGGCTGGAAGAAGCACAAGCTGGAATCAAGATTGCTGGGAGAAATATGAATAACCTCAGATATGCATATGACATCACCCTTATGGCAGAAAGTAAAGAAGAACTAAAGAGCTTCTTGATGAAAGTGAAAGAGGAGAGTGAAAAAGTTGGCTTAAAACTCAAATTCAGAAAACTAAGATCATGGCATCCAGTCCCATAACTTCATGCCAAGTAGATGGGGAAACAGTGAGAGACTTTATTTTTTGGGGCTCCAAAATCACTGCAGATGGTGACTGCAGCCATGAAATTAAAAGATGCTTGCCCCTTGGAAGAAAAGTTATGATCAACCTAGACAGCATATTAAAAAGCAGAGATATTACTTTGCCAACAATGGTCCATCTAGTCAAAGCTATGGCTTTTCCAGTAGTCATATATGGATGTGAGAGTTGGACTATAAAGAAAGCTGAGAGCTGAAGAATTGATGCTTTTGAACTGTGGTGTTGGAGAAGACTCTTGAAAGTTCCTTGGACTACAAGGAGATCTGACCAGTCCATCCTAAAGGAAATCAGTCCTGAATATTCATTGGAAGGACTGATGCTGAAGCTGAAACTCCAATACTCTGGCCAGCTGATGCAAAGAACTGACTCTTTGGTCTTTACCCTGACGATGGGAAAGATTGAAGGCTGAAGGAGAAGGGGATCGCAGAGGATGAGATGGTTGGATGGCATCACTGACTCTATGGACATGAGTTTGAGCAACCTCTGGGAGTTGGTGATGGACATGGAGGCCTGGCCTGCTGCAGTCAATGGGGTCACAGAGTCAGACACAATGGAGCAACTGAAATGTGAAGAATGCTTACGATCAATTCTAAGCAACATTCAGTTTTATTAAATACTGTGTCATTGACATTATATATATAACATATAATGATATATTATACATTAATATAATATATAATATGATTAATGCTGTATAATCAATACTAAACATTATATATATACTTTATATATATATATATATAAGCTGAATATATAATCACATATATACTCATATATATCCTCAGAGCATATTCTTACAACTGGACATTTGTACCTTTTGACCTATAGCACCATTTTTCTTTCCCCTCAATCCCTGGGCAACCACTATTCTCTGGTTCTATGAAGCAAACTCTATTTTTTCCTTTAAGATTTCACATGTAAGTGATACGATATACTATTTCTCTTTCTGTCTGGCTTATTTCACTTTGTAGAATGCCCCTCAGCTTCATCCATGTGGTTTATTTCATGCTATCCATATGATTTAGTTTTACTGTGTAGTTTTGCTCTGTTTTTCATTTGAATTTGTGAAAATCCAACATCTCTGCTACAACTGCCACTGCCATGTCCTGAATCCCTATTCTAAGGGTGTTTTTATTTAAGGACTAGTATACATTTTCCCTAAAGTGGTTAAAAGTAACCCATTTCTTTAAGATGAACTCTTCCTCTTTATTCATATATAGACTAAAAAAAATACTTTTACTCATTAAGCTCACTGAAATTCATTGTGTTTATTACATCCATTTAAAGTACCAAAGATTTAAAATTAGTTTATAATAATTGTTTTGGACCACTTTCCTTGTGGCTCAGTGGGTAAAGAAACCACCTGCAATGCAGGACATGCATGAGAGACAAGTTCAGTCCCTGGGTCAGGAAGATTCTCTGCAGGAGGGAATGGCTGTCCACTCCAGGATTCTTGCCTAGAGAATCCCATGGACAGAAGAACCTTGCAGGGTACAGTCCATAAGGTCACAAAGAGTTGGACAGGACTGAAGCAACTGAGCATGCTAGCACAGTTAAATGGGAAGCTACTGCTAGTCCCATATCTCCTCTAGATTTGACCAGAAAGTTGCCACTTCCTTTTTACAGTCACCTAATTCTATGATATGTTGTGATTTATGAAACTAAGTGCTAATATTTTACAATGTGACTTGTGGCTATGAAAATAAGTGATATATGAACTAAAGCTCTTAAATAGTTTTTTTTGGCATTCTACAAGCAGGAAATGAAGCAAACAACAAGAAAACAATTCAATATTATAATTTCATTTTAATGCTTTTTGGTAAATGCTCTGGGTTTAAATTCCTTTGA
Organism: Capra hircus; assembly: GCF_001704415.2. Classification (NCBI taxonomy): domain Eukaryota; kingdom Metazoa; phylum Chordata; class Mammalia; order Artiodactyla; family Bovidae; genus Capra; species Capra hircus. The sequence continues at coordinate 23,552,069 of NC_030821.1, read as the reverse complement.
GACAATGTTCTGAGTTTCATTTTCATTCATTCCAGGTTTGAACTTCACAACTGTATAAAAATTGATGATCTGAATTTGACTGAGATGCATTCTAAGATCCTTGGTTATCTGAAGATACATTTTCAATCAGCAAAATGGATTGACACTGTGCTTAAGAATTTTAATAGCAAAGATTGAAATAAATAGATTCAATCATTTAATAAATGATTAAAGATCTCTCATTTCCTGCAACTAAGAATAATAATGAAGAGTTGGACAGTCCTCACTTTCACATGGCTTACAGTCCAGCTGCATAAATATGGGCTTTTCTGTAAAACTAGTCTGTTGATTAACTGTGTGACTACCAGTGAGTTTTAATCTTTCGCTCTTAGCTTCTTAATTTATAAAATGAGGATAATAGCTATAATGCCTCCATAGCAGCAGCATTTTAGAGAGAGAGGTCTGAAATACACAATGAATGTGAAAAAGCTTAGTGTATAAATTGGATAGTGCAGGCATTCTCTTATGTGCTAAGATTCCTCATGCAGACTCTGGAAGTGGCTGAAACCACTTTGAGTTCCCACATGTAGAGTTACCAGCAGACGAAGAAAATGCCTGGATTCAGTAAAATAAAAATATGAGGATCATCAGGACAGAGAAGCTATTGGAAACAATAGGATGAAATGAAATCAATTTGTCTAAGAGAAGAGACAGAAAAATAAGAGGATCAGGTCATGGGGTATTCTAATATTTGGGTGTCAGTGGAGAGCTGCCAGAGGTATTCAGAGTCTGTGAGGACACATTTCCATACAGTAATATAACCCTTAGATACAGCCATCATGTACTTTTTTCATTAAGTGGCTTAGGTATGGGAAAAGTTTCTGTGAAGTTCTTCATTCACTTAGAAACTGAAGGTAAAATTATCTGATAGAATTTGCTATTTGGAAAGAAATTATCATGTTGAGTCACCAGTGAGGATTATAAAATAGCATTAATTCATATTACAAAACAAAAAACTGCATTTTCATATAACAGGCATGGTTTTTCTGAAACACCAGCCTATTAATATACAGAGGCTCCATTTAAACATCTCTTGCTTACCACGAAGCCACTATACTAAGATTTTTGCTAAATTTAAACAACTGAAAATAATTTCTAATGCATAATTAAAGTATGAACCAATGTATTTTAAATTTATTTAATTTTTAACTGTTTTACTGAGGAATAATCTATACATGATAAATTTCAGGCTACATAAAAATTTTATGTATTTTAATATGTTCATATCCCACGAAAACAACAAATACTAAAGATACTGAGAGTTGGACTGTGAAGAAGGCTGAGCACCGAAGAATTGATGCTTTTGAACTGAGGTGTTGGAGAAGACTCTTGAGAGTCCCTCGGACTGCAAGGAGATCCAACCAGTCCATTCTGAAGGAGATCAGCCCTGGGATTTCTTTGGAAGGAATGATGCTAAAGCTGAAACTCCAGTACTTTGGCCACCTCATGTGAAGAGTTGACTCATTGGAAAAGACTTTGATGCTGGGAGGGATTGGGGGCAGTAGGAAAAGGGGACGACAGAGGATGAGATGGCTGGATGGCATCACCGACCTGATGGGCATGTGTCTGAGTGAACTCCGGGAGTTGGTGATGGACAGGGAGGCGTGGTGTGCCGCGATTCATGGGGTTGCAGAGAGTCGGACACGACTGAGCGACTGAAACTGAACTGAACTGAACTGAACTGAACTGAAAGATACTGACATATATGTTCTTAGTTCAGGATTGGAAGGAAAGTTATGACCAACCTAGATAGCATATTAAGAAGCAGAGACATTACTTCGCCAACAAAGGTCCTGTATGGATGTGAGAGTTGGACTGTGAAGAAAGCTGAGCACTGAAGAATTGATGCTTTTGAACTGTGGTGTTGGAGAAGACTCTTGAGAGTCCCTTGGACTACAAGGAGATCCAACTAGTCCATTCTAAAGGATATCAGTCCTGGGTGTTCATTGGAAGGACTGATGCCAAAGCTGAAACTCTGATACTTTGGCCACCTCATGCAAAGAGTTGCCTCACTGGAAAAGACCTTGTTTCTGGGAGGGATTGGGGGTAGCAGGAGAAAGGGAGGACAGAGGATGAGATGGCTGGATCGCATCACCAACTCGATGGACATGAGTTTGGGTGGACTCTGGGAATTGGTGATGGACAGGGAGGCCTGGCGTGCTGAGATTCATGGGGTCACAAGAGTTGGACACAACTGAGATACTGAGCTGAACTGAACTAGTTCAGGATGCTGTAACAAATTGCCATAGACTGAGTGGTTTGTAAATAACAGAATTTTTTTTCTCAAAGTTCTGGAGGCTGGAAGTTCAAAATGAGGGTGCCAGCATGGTTGAGTTGGTGAGAGCCCTCTCCTGGGTTGCAGACTGACAACATTTTGTATCTTTTACATGGTGGAAAGAGAGTTCTCTGGGGTCTCTTTTATCAGGGCATGCTTTTATTCATGAGGGCTCCCCTCTCATGACCTAATTAATTTCCAAGGGCCTGCCTCCTAAACTATCACACTGGTAGATTAGGATTTCAACATATGAATTCTGAGGGGACACAGTCAGTCCATAATGTCCACCATCCTCCAAAGTTTCCTCATGCCCTTTTCTCATCCTTACCTCCTGCCACTCTCTGTGTGCTCTTCTTGCTGCCAACAATTTATATACTTTCTGTCACTACAGACTAGTTTGAATTTCCAAGAATTATATATATATATATATGTATATATATATATATATATAAAATCATACACAATATGCTCTTTCATTTTTTTTTCTTGTTGCTTTCACTCAGATTCATTTCTGACATTCACCCATGTTATGGTTATCAACAGTTCATCCCTTTCTATGTGTAGAATAGTATTCCACTGTATGGTTTCACCACAATCTATTTATTTACATGTTGAAGAACAAGCATTAAGGTTGTTTCCAGTTTGGGGATATTACAAAGTTGATATAAAAAATTGTCAAGTCTTCTTATGAACACAGGCTGTTATTTCTCCTGATTAAATACCTAAGAGAGGAATCATACCCTAAGAGGGGTATGCTGAATTTTTCCAGAGACAGCCAAACTGTTTTCCAAAGTGACTGTACCATTTGACATTTCCATCACTGTATGAGCATCAAATTTTCTCCACATTCACTCCAAAACTTGTGGTGAATCTTTTAAAATTTTAGCCATTCTAATAGATCTGTTATGGTATCTTCCTATGGTTATAATTTGCATTTTTGTAATGAATAATGATATTTTCAGTCTTTTCATATGCTTATTTGCCATCTTACATTTTCTTTGGTGAATTTTCTATTAATCTTTGGCTCATTTTTAAATGGATTATTTTTCTTATCATTGAGTTTTAAGAGCTTTGTATATATGTGTATATATATGTATATATATACACATATTTTCCAGTGGCTCAGCGATAAAGAATCTGCCTGCAATGCAGGAGCCACAGGAGACACAGGTTCGATCCCTGGGTCAGGAAGATCCCCTGGAGAAAGGCATGGCAACCCACTCCATTGTTCTTGCCTGGAGAATGCCCTGTACAGAGGAGCCTGGTGGGCTACAGTCCATGGGGTCGCAAAGAGTCAGACACAACTGAAGCAATTTGGCATGCATGCATGGAATACATGTTTTCCAGAGAGTAGATTACTTGATATGATAGGCTACCATAACAAAATACCACAGACTGATGGACTGAACAACAGAAATGTATTTTCTTACAGTTCTGGAGGCTGAAAGTCCAAGATCGAGGAGACAGCAGGGTATTTTCTCCTGAAGCCTCCTGTCTTGGCTTGCAGATGGCTGCCTTCTTTCCACATCCTCAAGGCCTTTTCTCTGTGCTTGCACATCCCTGTCCCCTCCTATTGTTAAGGACACCAGTCATATTGCATTAGGCCCCACACTCATGACCTCATTTCACCTTAATTAATTTTTAAAAGCCCTAAATCCAAAAAAGAGTCACATTGGGGGAACAGGTGTTTGGGCTTCAATATATGAATTTTTAGGGGGCGTAATTCAGCCCATAACAGTAGGCTTTTATCAGATAAATGCTTTGCAATTATTTTTCTCAGCATTTGCTTTTTCTTTAGATTATCTTAATGGTGTCTTTCAGAAAAAAGGTTTGAAAATTTGATGAGGCCTAATTCATCAGTCTTTAATTTTGTGAATTTTGCTGTCAGTGGCATATCTAAGAAATCTTTGCCTAACTTAAAGTCACAGGGATTTTATTGTATCCTTTATTCTAGAAGTTTTAGTCTATTATGTTAACTTTTGTATATGCTATAAAATATAGATAGACTTTTTTTTTTCATATGGATAGCCAGTTATCCCAGCAGAGCAGCATTTGTGGAAAAGATGATTTTTTATTCAATTAATTGTCTTCATCATTATTGTTAAAAATCCATAATTTTGGTCTTCTGGAGTATCTATTCTATCCCATTTGTCAAATTGATTATCTTTATACTAAACTTTCTTGAATACTGTAGCTTCGCATTAAGACTGAAATCAGGTACTGCCGATTTTCCAACTTTGCTTTCCATTGTCATAGTTGTTTATTATTTCCTAGATTCTTGCATTTTCACCTAACATTTCAGAATTAGCTCATAAATCTATCAATACAAAATGTTTGCTGGGATTTTGATTCAGATCACATTTAATCTACAGGTCAATTTTAAGAGATTTGGTGTTTTAAGAATATTAAGTGTTTTTCTCTGTGAACACCATGGAACTCTTGATTTATCTAGGTCTTTAATTCTCTCAACAATGTTTTCTAGTTTTTTGTTTCATTCCTTATCTTAGAGGGGAAGTATTCAGTCTTTCATCATCAAATACAGGCATATCTTGTTTTGTTACACTTCACTTCATTGCATTTTTTTTTTACAAGTTGAAGGTTTGTGTCCAGCAAGTCTATAGGTGTAGTTTTTCCAACCATGTTTCTCACTTTGTGTCTTTGTAATATCAGTAATTCTTACAATTGCTATATCATATAATGATTTGTAAGCAGTAATCTTTGATATTATTGTAATTGTTTGGGGGCGTTATAAACTGTACCCAACTAAGAATGGTGAACTTAACCCATAAATGTGTGTGTTTTAATTACTGCAGTGACCAGTCATTCCTCCAGCTCTGTCCCTCTGCTTGGGCCTCCCTGCTCTAAGACAACAATACTGAAATTAGGCCAAGTAATCACCCTATGATGGCCTGAAAAAGAGTTCAAGTAAAAGGAAGAATTACATGTCCCTCATTTTAAATCAAAAGCTAGAAATGATTAAGCTTATTAAGGAAGGCATGCCCAAAATCAACATAAGTCAAAAGCTAGGCCTCTTGCACCAAACAGTTAGCCAAACTGAAGGAAATTAAAAGTGCTACTCCAGTGAACACACAAATAATAAGAAATTGAAACAGCCTTACTGGTGATACTGGAGAAAGTTTAAGTGGTCTGGATAGAAGATCAAACCACTCATAACATTCCCTTCCACCAAAGCCTAATTCAGAGTAAGGCCTTAGCGCTCCTCAATTCTATGAAGGTTAGAGAGATGAGGAAGTTACAGGAAAGTATGAAGCTAGCAGAGATTGTTCATGAGCCTTAAGGAAAAAAGCTGTCTTCACAACATAAAACTACAAGTGAAGCAGCAAGTGCTGATATAGAAACTGCTGCAAGTTATTCAAAAGATCTAGATAAAATAATTAACAAATGTAGCTACACTAAACAACAGATTTTCAATGTAGATGAAACAGCCTTATGTTGGAAGAAGATACCATCCACGATGGTTACCGCTAGAGAGAAGTCAACAGCTGACTTCAAAGCGTCAAAGGACAGACTGACTCTCTTGATAGCTGATGCAGCTGGTGACTTCCTCATATCCTTGATCATGCTAATTTACTTTTTCTCTCTATTTAAAAGGGGTCCCTCATGGCTCAAACAGTAAAGAATCTGTCTCCAATGCTAGAGACCTGTGTTCAATTCCTGGGTCTGGAAGATCCCCTGGAGAAGGGAATGGTAATCCACTCCAGTATTCTTGTCTGGAGATCCCATGGACAGAGGAGCCTGGAGGGCTATAGTCCATGGGACTGCAAAGAGTCAGACATGACTAAGCAACTAACACTTTCATTTTTCTGGTTAAAAGTTAATCAATTTCATTGATCTTCTCAAAAAATCATCTCTGAGGTTCATTTGTTTTCTCTATTGATTTTCTGTTTCGATTTTATTGATTTCCACTCTGATCTTTATTATTTCCTTTTTCATGCTACTTTGGATCTTCTTTGATCTTCTTTCTCTGGTTTATTAAAACAGAAGCTGACAAGGATTTAGGAACTTGCACACACAAAAAATATGGGCATCCAGTGCCCCCAAATCTCCTGCTAAGTAGTGCTTTAGCAGCATCTCACATTTTGATATGTTGTATTTTTATTTTTATTCAGTTAAAAATATTTTATTTCTTCCTTTGGAGTCCTTCTTTGACCCATTGTATTTTGTTAGCAATATTACTTAGTCATACATGTTTGCATGTTTGCCATTGCTTCTTTTTTAATTACTAATTTTATTATGCTCAGAAAATTTGTTTTGTGTGAGAGTTGAATCCTTTTACATTTAATTGACACTTTTTTTTAACCTAGTATATAGTTTTTCTTGGGAAACATTCTATGTATGCTTAAAATAATGTATCATTTTTTGCTGTTTGATGAAGATTTCTGTAGATGTTAATTAGGTCAATGCAGTTGATAGTGTTATTCACATCTATATCATTTACTGAGAGATGGATACTCAAAATCTACAGCTCTAATATTTGACTTTTAAATGTTTGCTTGACAGTATGCATATTTTAGCCTTAACATTTCTTATAATCTGGTGGGTTTGCTGGTAATGAATTCTTGAGCTAGTTAATGTCTGTAAAAGTCTTTATTTTTCTTTTGTTTTTAGAAGATACTTCCACTAGTTATATGTCTAGTTTGATTAATTTTTTGTATTTTCTGATTACTAAAGAAAGATCTGTTGATCTCCAGAGTTCTCTTTCTATGCAACTTGATCCTCCCTGTTACTCTGTCTTATGAACTCTAAGAACTTGGTCTTCTGGGATCCTTAAACAATTATCCTCATTAAGGCAGTCTACCAGGCTCTCCCAGGTTCCCTTTGTTGTGTCATGGATTAAAAACTCAAAACAATAAGCCAAGGGCAATAGAAGTGCTCATCTCATCTGTTTCCCGTTTCTCAAGACTACAGTCTTGTCTGATGTCCAGGGTCTTTAAAAACAACACTGCTTCTTGTATCTTCTTTTTGTTGTGGTTGCTGCTGTTGAGGACTCAGTGGGAGACTATATCTGATACTTGTTGCTCCATCTTGTTATTCCCTTTTCAGTCCCAATACATATTTTTGATCTTGTATTTCTTCCCTATTCTATTCATGTAGCAAGATTTCACTACATGCATTTGTAACATCAGTCAACCTTCTGACATTCTGTCAAAATATTTCAGACTGAATCCTGACTAACCAGATATTTGTCAATGAAATTCTATCACCTATGAAAGTATCTTCCATTTTTTCAAATTCATTTACTTCTGCTAAGAACGTATGAGTTATTTGTGACATTATTGTTATTCTTCAAGTATAAGATACAATTAAAAAAGAATATCAATGTAAACGGAACACATACGAAGAAGAAAAGGATGACAATGTCTTTGAATAAGTATTTGTAGTCAAACTTTAGAGTGCTGACAATTCTGTACCATAGGAAAAAAATGCGTTTATCCCAAGAAGACTGATTCATTTGTGTATGTGTGTGAACTCACTTAAACATGAGTGAGGTGCGGGGGAAGGTTTCATGTCCATTAATCAACTCTCTAATCAGTTTCAAAGCATGTATCATATATGTTAACTTTAGGAACATAAATCCTAAATGTTAAGAACTTTAATTATTAATAATATATTAGACTTTAACACCTTTACATTGAATACAAATTCAGTGAGAGTCTATTCTTGGCAGCTATCTTAACATTGGATTTTTCTTCAGAAACTTTTGTCAAAAACAGAGCAGACTGTACATTAATCAACACACAAAACAAAGTCTGTCTGGGATATAACATATGCCATATTACTTCCAGGACTAATACTGGGATATAACATATGCCATATTACTTCCAGGACTAATGCTGGGATATAACATATGCCATATTACTTCCAGGACTAATACCTGGGAGAAGCCCAAGATAAACCTGTAATTTCCCCCGTTAGTGTCACTATTATGAACACAGAAAGTAGTAGGAGAAGGACAGTGGAATTGTTTAACACTGTGTTTTGAGGACATCTGCCTCTCATATTTTGTCTTTTCAGAAACAGATATACTAAAAATGTCCTATGTTGGGAAATGAAAAAATGCTATAAAGAAAGCTCAGGAGTGACCTCTGTTCTTTCTTCTATTTCTTTTCTGAAGTCTCCTACTGTTAGTAATCACTTTAACAACTCTGACCTTGTGTAGTAATTAAATCCATCTCTTTTCTCCATGACACAATACTAACTAAAGTTGTCCTATTCACAACTTTCAAGGTGTAACCCATTCATGACTCACACACTATACACTATTAAAAAATAGTACAATAGCAGCTACATTAGATAGCTCCATTTTCAACATCCTTTTGAAACAGAAAAATAAAAAGGCAATTCTAAATGGACTAAAAGTGGAAATAAGGCTCAAACTGGAGAGTTCTTTTCCCAGATAAAACTCTACACTTAAGTTCCAAATTCCCATTTTTCCAGTGTTCAGTTGAAATGGAAAAAGCAGGAAAGTGCAAGCTTCAATTTAAAGTTCTTAAAATGTAATTTAAAAAGTGCAAGCCTCAATTTCAATTTTGAGATATCAGTTCCAAGAACAAAATTATAATGTTAAAATTTTTACATTGAAAATACACATTGACCACACTAATGAGTCACTGTTCACCACATAGACAAGGAAAACCAATAAGGATTTATCCAATTTTCTGAAGAAATCTGTCTCAACTACTAATATCAGAGGACTCCCTGTGAAATGGACAATGGACACTTTCAAGACACCTGGAAAGTTGGGAAACCCAAGTTCCCACTACCAGTTAGAATGTAGAAGGATATGAAACACCTTCACTCCCACTGACAAAATAAGAAATTACTTCACAAATATACATATTCAGAAAGATAGACAGATATAGATATAATGTAAAGCTTGAAATATTATCTGTATTGTCATATGTCAACTGGCAATTTTGTGATTATCACAGTAAAGAAGAAACTAAAAGCATAGAAAATGGGGAACATATCCACACTCCTAAGTCTGTGTGGGTGCATGTACAAAAAATGTGGTGGGGTCTCTTGAAAGGAAGCTTATGGAATGGGGTCCCTCAAGTTTCTCTTGGGTGTTCCTGTGTGGGAAATCACCGCTTCTAGCTGACTGGACTCTCCAGCAGAAGTTTCTGATTCTGCTTTGGCAAAGTTACATTAATTAGTAGAAATCATTTAGTTTTATTATATACTTCAATGTAAAGGTAAACATTTTACTCCAAATATACATATTTTCTTGAAAGAGATGTGAACACAAAGAAATGCAGGACCTAAAAACACTAAACTCAGAGGAGTGAGACATTGTGCATTTACAAGGGAACAGATGGAGGACACTTCCATCCTCGAGACCCATGGCTGAAGCTGTGTTAGGAGGAGAGGAAAGGAGAGACACATTTTTGGTAAAATGAAAATCTTGGCTTAGATGAGGAAAAGCCAGGCAAATCTTCTGACAAACCTGTGGGTTAGTGTGTCAGGCTTCAATCTCAAAAAAGCTCAAACCCAAAGACAAGTTTCTCTGGTCATTGCTGTTGCTGTTGTTCAGTCGCTAAAGTCTAACTCTTTATGACCCCATGGATTGCAGCATGCCAGGCTTCCCTGTCCTTCACCATCTCCCGGAGTTTGCTCAAACTCACGTCCCTTGAGTCAGTGATATCATCCAACCATCTCAGCCTCTGTTGCCCCCTTCTCCTCCTGCCTTCAATCTTTCCCAGCATCAGGGTCTTTTTCAATGAGTTGGTTCTTTGCATCAGGTGGCCAAAGTATTGCAGCTAGAAATTTTGCTGCATAATCAGAGGCTGGGAATGGCTGGAAAGCCAAAATATCTATCTGGTTTCAAAGTATCACAATTTTGATGCCCTTAATCTCAGAGACTCTTGTCACATCTTCCCACTGTCACTGAGACTCATAGTCCTCAGTCCCTCAATTTCAGGCCCCATTGTATGCAGTCTTATAACATCAAGACCTCAAAGTTTCACAGCCTCTTGGTCTTGAAATCGCACAGTTTGCAACATGGAAATATGTCCATAAAGTACCACTACACGATGGAAACCACTCCTAAAACTGTAAAATCTCTCAAGACTGCATAGCAATCTTAATAGACTTAAGACTACTCCTTTTTTCTATTTCTTAAAAGCATTTGTACAGGAAAGAAAACCACTGATAAAACAAAAAGACAATCTATTTAGTGGAAAAATATTTGCAAATGTTACGATTGATAAGAGGTTAATATCCAAAATATATGAACAACACATTCAACTTAATTTCAAAAAACAATCTGATTACAAAATGAGTTGAAGACCTGAATAGATATCTTTTGAACAAAGATGTACAGATAGCTAATAAGCATATGAAAAGATGCTCAGTGTCGATAATCATGCCAGGGTTTCCACTCCTGGGTATTTTTCTAACAAAAACAGTAATTAAAAAAGATACACACAACAATGTTTATTTCAGCATTATTTACAATAGTCAATAGATGGAAGCAACCTATGTACCCATCACTGGATGAACAGGTGAAGACAATGTGGTATATGTGCAATGGAATACTACTCAGACATAAAAGGAATGAAATTTTGCCATTTGCAGCACACGGATGGGCCTGGAATGTATTATGCTTAGTGAAATAAGTGAGGTAGAGAAAGACAAGTACTTTAAGTTATCACTTAAATGTGGAATCTGCATTCAAATGAGTATATCTTTCCTTTTCTCCTATGCCTTTTGAGGCTCTTCTTTTCTCAGCTATTTGTAAGGCCTCCTCAGACAACCATTTTGCCTGTTTGCATTACTTTTTCTTGTGGATGGTCTTGATCACTACCTCCTGTACAATGTCACAAAACCTCTGTCCATAGTCCTTCAGGAACTCTGTCTATCAGATCTAATTCAATTTCTCACTCCCACTGTATAATCATAAGGGATATGATTAAGGTCATACCTGAATGGTCTAGTGTTTTTCCCTACTTTCTTCAATTTAAGTCTGAATTTGGCAATAAAGAACTCCTGATGTGAGCCACAGTCAGCTCCCGGTCTTGTTTTTGCTGGCTGATGAGCTTCTCCATCTTCAGCTACAAAGAATATAATCAATTTGATTTCGGTGTTGACCATCTGGTGATGTCCATGTGTAGAGTCTTCTCTTGTGTTGTTGGAAGAGCGTGTTTGCTATGACCAGTGCACTCTCTTGGCAAAACTCTGTTAGCCTTTGAGAAAATTAGAGATACCAAGGGAACATTTCATGCAAAGATGGGCACAATAAAGGATGGAAACAGTATGAACCTAGCAGAAGCAGATGATATTAGGAAGAGGTGGCAAGAATACACAGAAGAACTATATAAAAAGGATATTCATGACCTGGATAACCATGATGGTGTGATCACTCACCTAGAGCCAGACATCCCGGAATGCTGTCAAGTGGGTCTTAGGAAGCATCACTACAAACAAAGCTAGTGTAAGTGATGGAATTCCAGTTGAGCTATTTCAAATTCTAAAAGATGATGCTGTGAAAGTGCTGCCCTCAATATGCCAGCAAATTTGGAAAACTTAGCAGTGGCCACAGAACTGGAAAAGGTCAGTTTTCACTCCAGGCCCAAAGAAGGGCAAAGCCAAAGAATGCTCAAACTACTGCACAATTGCTCTCATCTCACACACTAGCAAAGTGACCCTTAAAATTCTCCAAGCCAGGCTTCAATAGTACATGAACTGTGAACTTCCAGATGTTCAGGCTGGTTTTAGAAAAGGCAGAAGAACCAGAGATCAAATTGCCAACATCCATTGGATCATTGAAAAAGCAAGAGAGTTCCAGGAAAACATTTACATTTGCTTTATTGACTATGCCAAAGCCTTTGACTGCAGATCACAACAAACTGTGGAAAATTCTTCAAGAGATGGGAATACAAGACCACCTGACCTGTCTCCTGAGAAATCTGTATGCAGGTCAAGAAGCAACAGCTAGAACTGGACACGGAACAACAGACTGGTTCCAAATTGGAAAAGGAGTATGTCAAGGCTGTAGAGTGTCACCCTGCTTATTTAACTTATATGCAGAATACATCATGCAAAATGCCAGGCTGGTTGAAGCACGAGCTGGAATCAATATTGCTGGGTGAAATATCAATAATCTCAGAAATTCAGATGACTCCACCCTTATGGCAGAAAGCAAAGAACTAAAGAGCCTCTTGATGAAAGTGAAAGAGAGTGAAAAAGTTGGTTTACAACTCAACATTCTGAAGACTAAGATCCATGGCATTCAGTCCCATCACTTCATGACAAATAGATGAGGAAACAATGGAAACAGTGAAAGACTTTATTTTCTTGGGCTCCAAAATCACTGCAGATGGTGACTACAGCCATGAAATTAAAAGGCGCTTGCTCCTTGGAAGGAAAGTGATGACCAATCTAGACAGCATATTAAAAAGCAGAGACATTACTTTGCCAACGAAAGTCTGTATAGTCAAAACTATGGTTTTTCCAGTAGTCACATATAGATGTGAGAATTGGACTATAAAGAGAGCTGAGTGCTGAAGAATCGATGCTTTTGAACTGTAGTGTTGAAGGAGACTCTTAAGAGTCCCTTGGACTGCAAGGAGATCTAACCAGTCCATCCTAAAGGAAATCGTCCTTAATAGTCATTGGAAGGACTGATGTTGAAGCTGAAACTCCAATACTTTGGCCAGCTGATGCAAAGAACTGACTCATTTGAAAAGACCCTGGTGCTAGCAGAGAATGAAGGTGGGAGGAGAAGGGGATGTCAGAGGATGAGATGGTTAGATGACATCACTGACTCGATGCACATGAGTCTGAGTAAGTTCCAGGAGTTGGCAACGGACAGGGAAGCCTGGTGTGCTGCAGTCCATGAGGTTGCAAAGAGTCAGACACGAATGAGTGACCAAACTGAACTGATAAAAAATAAATAATTGCATATAAAAAAACAGAAACAAACTAGTAGTTATCCATCGGGAGAGGAAAATGGAGAGTGACAAGATATGGATAAGAATTTACGATGTAGAAACAAATAAGCATAAAGCAAGCTACAAGGTTATATTGTACAGCACAAGGAAGATAGTCAATATTTTATAATAATCTTAAAAAGATAATGATCTTTAAAAATTGTGAAGATTATCATTTTATTACATATCTGAAACTAACACTTTAAGTCAACTACACTTTCTCAGAATCTCAAAGTCTCATAGACTCCCAAGTCTCGCAGGTCCATGATCTAGCAGACTTAAGGTTATGAAGTTTTGAGGTCTAGCAGTATCAGAGTCCTCTGAATTCACTCTCAAAATGTTGTCACTCTCAAATGGTTACCGTTGTAACCAAATCCTGATACAATTAAGGTTTAGTAACCAATCCCCTTGACAGTATAAAAACACGAGGACTGGACTGAAAACCAAAGTCTTGGACACCTGTTACTTAAATTCAGGCATAATTAACACAATGGCAGGAATATCAATGAAACTGAACACAAGTCAACAGAATTAAAAATTCTTGTATGAAAGAAAAAAGATCGTGAGATAATGAGCTTAAGATTCAAAAAGATTTCTTACAGAGGTCACAAAACACATTAATCATTAAAAAATTTTTTAAACTTAAGCTTCTCAAAATATGCTGTGGAGGAACTGAGAAGCCAGTTTACAAAATGACAGAAAACATTTGCAAACATTTCTCTGACAAAGCACTCCTATTCAAATATATTCAGATCTTTATATTAAGAAAAACAGCCCAATAAAATGCGCAAAAGACAAAAGTAGATATATGAATGGCCAGTAAGTACATCATAAGATATTCAACGTAAGTGATCAGTAAAATAAAATCAAAACAATAATATGATACACTCTACAGCCATTAAAACTGATAAAATGAAATGCTGACAAGGATGTAGAGTAAATGAAATTCTCACACACTGATGATAGAAGTTAAATGGTTCAGCCACTTTGGAAACTTTAAATTTCATAAAGTTATGCACAAACACACACACACACATATATATATGTACACACACCTACTCAATGACTCAGCATTTCTATTCCTAGATATTTACTCAAGAAAAGTGAAAAAATGTGGCTATAAGAAGACTTTCCTGGTGACTGAGATGGTAAAGAATCTGCCTGTAATGCAGGAGGACCCAGGTTCGATTCCTGGGTCAGGAAGATCCCCTGGAGAAGGAAGTGGCAACCCACTCCAGTATTCTTGGCTCAAAAATCTCAAGGACAGAGGAGAGATAAATTGTGAGATTAGGACTGACATATACACACTACTATATGGGATGACAAATAGATAACTAATTAGAACTTACTGTGTAGCACAGGGCTCTACTCAATACTCTGTAAGGACATATATGGAAAAAAAATCTAAAAAAGAAATGGATATATGTATATGTATAACTGATTCTCTTCACTGTACACCAGAAACCAATACAACATAGTATTATAAATCAACTATATACCAACAAAACTTATCAAGAAAAATAATAAGACACACACAGAGAATTTTCCTTTGCCAAACACACCATTCACAACAAATAAGTGTTTTTGTTTCCTTTGTGGACTATCCTTTACATATAGATAGGTAGGTAATCCTTATGTTAACTAGTTTATATCCTGCAACCTTTATTTCATGAACTCAGTTACTGTCAGCAGAAATAGTCCAACCATATTTCTACTTTCTTGATATCATAACACTTTGGCATCCACAGGTAGGTTGGCCAGCATTCCTGCATTACTGTACTGCCAAGGTTTCTTTCAAAACCAGACAATAGAGATAAATCAACAGATAACATCTCTGAGGAAAGAAACTGCCAGCAGAAGATTAACTCTTACTCTGTTGTCTCTTATTCTATAGCAAAGTGACTAAAAATAGCATTGCATCAGTCTTGTTCCCTCTGTCTCCAGTCTCCAATCCATTCTTCCCGAAAGCAGAGAGGTAGTGTTGTCTTTCAAGTCCTACAAAGTTTTAAAAAGAGTCTGTTCCTTACATTAAGATACCTGAAAACATTTGAATTTTATTTTATTTTTTAATTTTTTTTCAGATAGCCAAGAAAAAAAGAATTGCCATTTATTAACTTTCAACAAAGCATTGTACTTTTGAAAGCAACTTTCACTGCACTTTCTTCAACAATCACATTCTATGAGGAAAAACATGATAAGCCCCAAACTCGTCTTTTACTCTCAGAGTTACGGATGTCTCTAATTAAAAACAAAACGTCAAAAAACAAAACAAAACAAAGCAAAAAAAAACAAAACCCTAACAAATCCCACCCCAACAAGAGCTTCTAGTCTACATTCTCTAAATCGAAGATTCTGAATTTTTAATGCATTTGCCTAACTTTCCCATCTTGTACATGAGGCTTAAACTGGTATGTTGAACACATAGATATTCACAGCATCTTATATTTTCTTACATACATTAAAAAATCTTATAAACATAATACATTTCCTTGTTTAAAAATAACATATAGAAGAATTTAGAGTTAAAAGCAGCAGTTCCTTGCCCATCTTTTCCTACAGTTATTCTGTTTCCCAGAGGCAAATTTTTTCTTCTCTTTTGTGTTCTCATCTTAAACTTCTTTTCTAATTGACTTCATATATATATATACTATGCAACTATCTCTTAATTTTCCATGCAGACATTACTGACTTTCTGATAAAGATCAGTCTATAAACTTGCTACCACTACCACCTTCCAGTTTTTTTTATTATAGCACTATCTTATGACATTTGTTAGTTATTTGTGTTTTCTACCAATTATAGACTATCTCTCTAGACTCTTCACTTAATAAAAGAACATTAGTGCCCCTACCCTTGATTTATTTATTTTTACATTTATTTTTTTCTTTTTTTAATATAAATTTATTTATTTTAATTGGAGGTTAATTATTTTACAATATTGTATTGGTTTTGCCATACATCAACATGAATCCGCCACAGGTATACACGTGTTCCCCATCCTGAATCCCCCTCCCTCCTCTCTCCCTGTACCATCCCTCGGGGTCGTCCCAGGGCACCAACCCCAAGCATCCAGTATCATGCATCGAACCTGGACTGGCAATTCATTTCATATATGATATTATACATGTTTCACTGCCATTCTCCCAAATCATCCCACCCTCGCCCTCTCCCACAGAGTCTAAAAGACTGTTCATACATCTGTGTCTCTTTTGCTGTCTTGCATACAGGTTTATCGTTATCATCTTTCTAAATTCTATATATATGCATTAGTATACTATATTGGTGTTTTTCTTTCTGGCTTACTTCACTCTGTATAATAGGCTCCAGTTTCATCCACCTCAACTGATTCAAATGCATTCTTTTTAATGGCTGAGTAATACTCCATTGTGTATATATACCACAGTTTTCCTATCCATTCATCTGCTGATGGACGTCTAGTTTGCTTCCATGTTCTGGCTATTATAAACAGTGCTGAGATGAACACTGGGGTCCATGTGTCTCTTTCAATTCTGGTTTCCTCGGTGTGTATGCCCAGCAGTGGGACTGCTGGGTCATAAGGTAGTTCTATTTGCAATTTTTTAGGGAATCTCCACACTGTTCTCCATAGCGGCTGTACTAGTTTGCATTCCCACCAACAGTGTAAGAGGGTTCCCTTTTCTCCACACCCTCTCCAGCATTTATTGCTTGCAGACTTTTGGATCACAGACATTCTAACTGGCATGAAATGGTACCTCATTGTGGTTTTGATTTGCATTTCTCTGATAATGAGTGATGTTCAGCATCTTTTCATGTGTTTGTTAGCCATCTGTATGTCTTCTCTGGAGAAATGTCTATTTATTTCCTTGGCCCATTTTTTTGATTGGGTCATTTATTTTTCTGGAATTGAGCTGCAGGAGTTGCTTGTATATTTTTGAGATTAGTTGTTTGTCAGTTGCTTCATTTGCTATTATTTTCTCCCATTTTGAAGGCTGTCTTTTCACCTTGTTTATAGCTTCTTTTGTTGTGCAGAAGCTTTTAAGTTTAGGAAGTCCCATTTGTTTATTTTAGCTTTAATTTCCAATATTCTGGGAGGTGGGTCATAGAGGATCCTGCTGTGATTTATGTTGGAGAGTGTTTTGCCTATGTTCTCCTCTAGGAGTCCATTTTGAGTTTATTTTTGTGTATGGTGTTAGAAAGTGTTCTAGTTTCATTCTTTCACAAGTGGTTGACCAGTTTTCCCAGCACCACTTGTTAAAGAAATTGTCTTTAATCCATTGGATATTCTTGCCTCCTTTGTCAAAGATAAGGTGTCCATAGCTGTGTGGATTTATCTCTGGGCTTTCTATTTTGTTCCATTGATCTATATTTCTGTCTTTGTACCAGTACCATACTGTTTTGATGACTGTGGCTTTATAGTAGAGCCTGAAGTCAGGCAGGTTGATTCCTCCAGTTCCATTCTTCTTTCTCAAGATTGCTTTGGCTATTAGAGGTTTTTTTGTATTTCCATACAAATTGTGAAATTATTTGTTCTAGCTCTGTGAAAAATACCATTGATAGCTTGATAGGGATTGCACTGAATCTATAGATTGCTTTGGGTAGTATACTCATTTTCACCATATTGATTCTTCTTATTCATGAACATTGTATATTTCTCCATCTATTAGTGTCCTCTTTGATTTCTTTCACCAGTGTTTTATAGTTTTCTCTATATAGGTCTTTAGTTTCTTTAGGTAGATATATCGCTAAGTATTTTATTCTTTTTGTTGCAATGGTGAATGGAATTGTTCCTTAATTTCTCTTTCTATTTTCTCATTATTCGTGTATAGGAATGCAAGGGATTTCTTTTGATTTTATATCCTGCAACTTTACTATATTCATTGATTAGCTCTAGTAATTTTCTGGTGGGGTCTTTAGGGTTTTCTATGTAGAGGATCAATTAGAAATGAAAATGGAGAGATCACAACAGACAACACAGAAATACAAAGGATCGTAAGAGACTACTATCAGCAATTATATGCCAATAAAATGGACAAGGTGGAAGAAATGGACAAATTCTTAGAAAAGTACAACTTTCCAAACTGAACCAGGAAGAAATAGAAAATCTTAACAGACCCATCACAAGCATGGAAATTGAAACTGTAATCAGAAATCTTCTAGCAAACAAAAGCCCAGGTCCAGACGGCTTCACAGCTGAATTCTACCAAAAATTTAGAGAAGAGCTAATACTTATCCTACTCAAACTCTTCCAGAAAATTGCAGAGGAAGGTAAACTTCCAAACTCATTCTATGAAGCCACAATCACCCTAATACCAAAACCTGACAAAGATGCCACAAAAAAAGAAAACAACAGGCCAATATCACTGATGAACATAGATGCAAAAATCCTTAACAAAATTCTAGCAATCAGAATCCAACAACACATTAAAAAGATCATACACCATGACCAAGTGGGCTATTATCCCAAGGATGCAAGGATTCTTCAATATCCGCAAATCAATTAATGTAATACACCACATTAACAAATTAAAAAATAAAAGTCATATGATTATCCCAATAGATGCAGAGAAAGCCTCTGACAAAATTCAACATCCATTTATGATAAAAACTCTCCAGAAAGCAGGAATAGAAGGAACATACCTCAACATAATAAAAGCTATATATGACAAACCCACAGCAAGCATTATCCTAAATGGTGAAAAATTGTAAGCATTTTCCCTAAAGTCAGGAAAAAGACAAGGGTGTCCACTTTCACCACTACTATTCAACATAGTTTTGGAAGTTCTGGCCACAGCAATCAGAGCAGAAAAAGAAATAAAAGGCATCCAAATTGGAAAACAAGAAGTAAAACATTTGAATTTTAGATCACACATGTAGCTCTGAGATGTTATAAAATGCCATTGTGTATTTTCTTGGTCCCACTACAGTGAATGCTATATTTGAAAGGTGATTTTTCATCATGAATATATCCTATGAAATGCTATTGTCTTTTTTCCTTCCCGTTTGTTTCCTCAATCACATTGTAAACAAAATTGGAGCCATCATATTTCTACAGCAATGAAGTAATAGCTTGACTAATTAAACAACCACAACAAAAACTGCCTTTCAGCACACTTACAGAATCTCAAGCCCTTTCAGCCTCATTTTTTATTGTGTTGACTTATATTTCACATCCATGTGGCTTCATAATGAGAAAGTTAGAAATGATATAATTCTTATTGATAAGAAAGAAATCTGAAGTCAATCAAAGAAAATGTTGTTTTAAAAAATTAATGGTGTAGTCTCTACTATAGAAAATGAAGGATAAAATTGCACTACATTTTGATGGGTGCTTAACACAATATGTTCATAATAGCATAACCATATTTGAAAAACAAGAATGGAGTTAAAGTAAGTTGTAATCTTACATGGGCAATAAAATGGAAAATCTCTCCCTTGGTTAAATAGAGCTGAAGTGTTCAGTACAAATGAAATTTATTAAAGGAATTTGAACAAAAATTGGCAAGCTTTAATTTTGCATTGGGATGTTACAGTCAGTATATTCTAAGATAGCATTTTACTAATAATATGTGAAACTACAAACCTGAATATAATTATTTTAAAAGGACTATTGCAAAACTATGTCTAAATGCCAATTTCATCTCTCAGAAACATAATGGATTGATAAAACATTTTATTCCTACAATCTCTTCCAAATAGCATTAAAAATTCAGTGTTATCTCACAGAAGATATCTCAAATGAGATTGCATATCTATCTCCAAAATAAGATGATACATTAAAAATTTGCAAGTTATACTTTTTTATCAAACCAATGCATGATACATATTTATATGCTTCTATTCTGGGAATGAAGAATGGGTCTGTAACTTCATTTATATCCATATACTTTGTGTTTTCTTTAATAGCTTTAAAAAGTCCGAACAGTTTGTTGTTTGTTATGTTTCCATAATAAAGGTAAACAGTTCTCAAGTGTAGTATTCCATTTTTACTTCATGTCCTCAAGGTTAGGGTTTCTGCAACAATTTCTCTACTCATTTCATCATGGACATCTTATAATCCAGTACCAAAATACATGGTTAATATATGAATATGAGATATTCAGAGCAGAAAATGAAGGTACCTACACAATATCCATTCAACTCTTTTTTCCTTTCTAACATAACTGCAGTTGTGTTCAGGACATCAATATATCTAAAGAAAATAATTTAATCTCTCAGTCTCAACTGCAGTTAAAGATGGTCATGTGTTATATTTCCAGATGAGTTGTTGGAGATTTTTTTTTTAGTAAATAAGTGTTACCACCAGCAATATGGATATAATGAGTGGATATCTTGTGAGCATGAGAAAAATGCTGTGTTAAGAACAGTAGATCTGGAAATGAGAAGGCAAATGAATTTTTGATGGTATACTTGAACTGATGTGCCAAACCTGAATTATGTTATTTCCTAATTTCATGTTATGAAGCAGGTAACCTAAATAAGATATGGTTAAGCTACTCTTTTGGTGCTTTTATTATGTGTCCTGGACACCATTGTGATACCATGTTTTTATTAACTAGGTAGGAACTGTAATTCTTCATTAAAATCTACCAGTCCCTACCTTTTCAATCACTTCACTGATGTCTCTACCTTGAGACTCAGTCTTGTCTGATTTTTGAGCCAAAAGCAAATAGAGCAGTAAGTATATTAGGTATTTTAGCACCACGGTCTAGAAGGCCTTGCAATAAATCTTGCCAAGAGATCAGGACTTGGCGCTTGAGCATTCTTATACCCTGAAATAATAGCTTAATCTTAGGAATTTATTTTCTTTCCCTAGCATTGTAGTTTTCTCTAGGACTGGCAGGAGGCTTAAGTCTCAATTTTATTTGTGTAAGAACCTGATATTCTTCCTAATCCTTGTCAGTGTCCTTCTAGAAGAAGGTTGCTGGTTAAATGCAAAGGTTTCAGGCTATGCACATGTCTTATTTTGGGGTAAATTGTGTAGTCATTCATTTGCTCTAAGACCCCAGGGAGCTTCATGCCTGAAATCTCTTCCATTATGACTGATCCAGGAAAGCAGAGATGACCCAAGAATTTATCATGTAATTTGAATTCAGAATTTCTTTAAAAAATGTGTATTTGTGGTTTGAAGCTGGAAAGTCCACCAGATTTACCAGTCATTTAAGTAAGGCTTGACCTGAAAATAACAGAAAGTGACAGCTTTTCCATTGTTTTGGGGCTTTAAAAATCTTGAAAATTTTGAGAACTGATGAGAGGGACAGAGATTTACTTCTGTGTGAATCATTCATGTGTAAAAGCATTTTATTTTATATCAAAAGAATTCCTGAAAAACTCAGAAGATCTGTATCACTCTGGAAAGTTCAGTAGGCTCTCTACTCATCATTATCAAAAGGAAAACACAGGGCTAAGATATTTAACTTTTAACTAGCTACATTTTGGTGGTTAAAACTTTGACAAAAGGTAATCAATGCTTTGTATAGGATAACGAAAGCTATATGAATGGGATGTATGTGTACACGCACACACATATATATACACACATATATATTCAATTTCTGTGACATTGAGTAAATTACATTTACATTTTAAACTTCTATACTGTTATATTAGTGAAAATAAGAACACTGTACTTAAAGACCATTTTGAAGAAGTGTATGGGATATCTCTGTTATGACATTCAACAGATTTATGTTTTATTCACGAAATAAAAGAATTTACAAAAGAGAAAGACCTTCAACCTATTACAGTTGTAAACACTGAATTTTACACACATCACCTGGTCCAGATAAAAATGTGTAACTTATATTGTGCATAGCAGTTCTGCTTTATTTACATGTCCAAGTTCATGATGTTACTCATTGACCTTTGTATAAGAAACTAACTGATGAATCTATTCTGAACTTCAGAGTCAAATCACTCTATCTTTTGCAGGACTGACATATTTACCAGAAAATATGAATGCCATTGCTTTTTGTATTTTTAATTTTTGGAGCCTGAATGCCAGAAACCACAAAACTAAGTTCAAATGCTTAGCTATGGTAACCATCTGATCCCCTTTCCAAGTACATTTATCTCCCTTCATCGTAACCAAAGTGTACACATATAATAAAGTCTATCTTCTTTATCTTAAAAATTGTTACCAATTGTTTGTTTTTAAAAACTAAGCCATTTTAATTTTGTGAGGGAAATAAGGGGAGAATCATATAAATATGTGGAGAAGGGAAAAGCTACCAGTATTCTGGCCTAGAGAATTTCACGGACGTATAGTCCATAGGGTGGTAAAGAGTTGGACACGACTGAACCACTTTCACATGAAAATGTGTGAAGATATAATCAAATAGTTGAAATGTGAAAATTGAAATAATTTGAATTAGCATGAATATCGATAAAAGAGCTAGAATGTGAATATTGAAATAATAAAAATGTCATGTAACTAGTTTGATTACTATTTAAAATGGTTTGATTAGGTTTACATTGTTTATAAACAGCCTGAAGAGTTGAATCTTTCAAGTCAATTAGCCTTTAACACTATTTCAACTGTATCAGAAGCAGTGAGAAGTTACAGAGGAAAAATATAGCATAATTCTCGATGACTGACTCTATTCCAGCAGTTTTGCCACTCAATTTTGAAATGCAAGGGACACCAAAAAATGAAATCACCAAATTTTAGCCATAAATATGAGAAATAATCGTTTACCACAATGATACAGAAAAGCTTGTGTAATCATTTTATATTATAAAAATAAAACTTAGGCAAAGGGCATAGAGAAATTGGCATTATTACTACTGCTATCATTGGGATATAATTGAGAAAAAATGTAAGGTGAATGAAGTTTTTAGAACATGTTATCTAGGATAGTTTTTAAACTTTGTTTTATTTTCAAGCAGTGTCAAAGTGGTTGTCTCCAGGTCATCACACAATAAACTCGATAAGAACCAAAATATGATTACATAAATACTGTGTCAATTTGCCAGCTTTATACTGAGGATTTCCTGTTATCTCCTCCCCTTGGTGAAATGACCTCACATTCCCTAATTTCAGCATAATCCATAATAATATATCTAACTATAAAATTATATATTTATGTAATATGTATATATAAAATATGTACACACATACTCAATACTCATGGAATACTAGGGATAGAAGGAGCATTCTTAAGATACATTTTTTTTCCTTCTCTATCTTACATATGGTAATGTAAGTTTTCATGTTACTCTTTCCATACATCTCACCCTCTTCTCCCCTCTCCTCATGTCCATAAGTCTATTCTCTGTTTCTCCATTGTTAAGCCCTGTAAATAAATTCTCCAGTACCATTTTTCTAGATTCTGTATACATGTTAGAATACAGTATTTATCTTTCTCTTTCTGACTCACTTCACTCTGTATAATAGGTTCTGTGTTCATCCACCTCATTAGAACTGACTCAATGTGTTCCATTTTATAGCTGAGTAATATTCTATTGTGTATATGTACCACAACTTATTTATCCATTCATCTGTTGATGGACATCTAGGTTGCTTCCATGTTCTAGCTATTGTAAATAGTGCTGCAGTGAACAATAGGAGACATGTGTCTCTTTTAATTTTGGTTTCCTCAGGGTATATGCCTAGGAATGGGGTTGCTGGGTCATGTGGTGGTTTTATTCCTAGTTTTTAAGGAATCGCCATATCATCTTCCATAGTGGCTGTATCAATTAACATCCCCACCTACAGTGCAAGAGTGTTCCCTTTTCTCCACACCCTCTCCAGCATTTATTGTTTGTAAACTTTTTGATGAGGGCCATTCTGACCGATGTGAGTTGATATATCATTGTAGTTTTGATTTGCATTTCTCTAATAATGAGCGATATTGAGCATCTTTTCATGTGTTTGTTAGCCATCTATATGTTTTCTTTGGAGAAATGTCTGTTTAGGTATTTTCCCCACTTTTTGATTGGGCTATTTGTTTTTCTGGTATTGACTTATATGAGCTGCTTGCATATTTTGGAAATTAATCCTTTTTCAGTTGTTTCAATTGCTATTATTTTCTCCCATTCTGAGGGTTGTCTTTTCACCTTGCTTATAGTTTCCTTTACTATGCAAAAGCTTTTAAGTATATTCCATAATAATATATCTAACTATAAAATTATATATTTTGCAATATATACGTATAAAATATGTACACGTATACTCAATACTCACAGCTCAATACTCATGGCATACTAGGGATTGTTCTTAAGATGCATTTTTAAAGTCAAGGAAAATGAGAGCGAGGCAAAACAAATTTGGGAGAGAGAATCTATTTGGTTCAAACAGAGCTAAGCAGAAGACAGATCACATATTTCATTGAATCTGAAAGTCATTAATTTTAAGATTAACTTATTTTTTTCACTACCAAGAAAGAAAAAAAAGTTGCTGTCAATTACAGTATGACACATCATTCATTTGAAGATGCATCCTGAAGTTAGCATATCAAATGTGAAAAAGTCCATCTTAGAATCAATGAGACGTATCAACATATGCAGTATTTTTTGTCGTTTTTCTATTTTGAGTGATGTCTCTTTAAAATATGCATTTTCAAGATTAATATTTTAGATTAACATTAAAGCTAAGTTTTACCTCCAAGCAACTGAAATTATTAAATAAGAATGTTGATGAGCTGCAAAAGTTTCCTTTTTTCATGAGTTATTTCTGAAGTCTAAAATGTGGTTAGTTCCTTGTTCATAAAGAAAAGGTCTCCCTTGCCAATAAACAAGTTATAGGTTTGATACAAATGACTGTTCATTATTCGTGTATGGAACTTCATGGGGTCAGCCCTCTGAGTTAATAATTAATGTAGAATTGGGAACATATTTGTCTATTTTTTGTTCCCTCCAGTGTTTGAAGTATAAATACTCTATTACTAGAATAATTTCCCCACCCAATTTAGAACCCTTCAACAAAGTTGTTATTCAGTCTTTAAAACAAATGCATATATTTTGCTCAAATTCATGGAACTCTTGGGCATCTGAATCTTCCTTCAAAATTCACAGTTTTTTCATTTTTTATTACATAATTAAATAGTGCAATCTGGTACCTCACCATACTACAGACACATTAAGCCCAACTCTTCCTTTTCTAATCAATGTTAAATATTGTAGGTTTCATTAATAGCATGCCAGCTTTGAATTTATTAATGACTTTGAGTTAGGAGCCTAGTTGGTAAATTATAGTATGTTTTTTAAAATTTTATTTATTATATTTGGCTGTGCTGGGTCTTCATTGATGAGCTGGGGTTCTCTCTAGTCACAATGCCTAGGCTTTTCACTGCAGTGTCTTCCCATGTTGTGGAGCACGGGCTTAGCTGCCTCACGGTATGTGGAATTTTCCTGGACCAGGGATTCAACCCATGTTCCCCGCATAGCCAGGTGGATTCTTAACCACTGGATCACCAGGGAAGTCCTAAATCATAATATGGCTATCAGTTTATTTATTCATCTTTAAACTATATTTAATTCTATGAGAATTAGAGTAGGTTAAAAAAAGAGAAAATCTAATTCTAGTCAGTGTAAAATTAGAATAAAAGTCCTTAGGCATCTTGTTTCTTTAAAAATTTTATCTTAAAATATGAAATAGCTACCCAACAAATTAGATCGATGTCTGTCTGTCTGATATATAGAGCTAGCAGTAAGACAAATTGCCTCTGTTACCATGATGCCTGTAGCTTGATTGAGACAATGGCTATCTATGTTACAGAATGTAAAGCTCAAACAATTAGTAACTGTTCTGAGCCCTTGGGACCTTATCTGTTGCATGTTACATGATAAGAGAACAACATATGTGAACTGTAATGCCATGGCTGCATGAAAACCAGACACAAGTTAAGATGAACTGCTTTACTTAAGGCTTTTGCAATAGAGTAATTAAAAGACTTCCATTTAATATTAATTTTTGTATTAAAAATGTGCACTCAATTTTATTGTTTACTGTTTTATTTAGTGTCACACTAAATCTTTGTGCCTCAATTTCCTTACCCAAAAGGACAACAATGTACCAGCCTCACTCACTTCTTAGGGTTGTTATTAACAAGTAAGAAAATGTATTGGAAAAGACCTTACACTCCTGCCATAAGACAGTATGTGGGATACAACATGATTACATGGCACAAAATACGGAGCTGTTTTTTTTTTCTTTTCAAGGTTAACGAACTGACAAGGGAGAGAGCTCAGCTAGCCTCGAAGAAATTTCATGCCAATGGCTCCACGTCCTGTGTGTGGCTCAGTGCCACCTGGTGGTAGATTTGATTTGGGTTTAAATATAACAGAGCAACTCTGGGTTCAGCGGCTGACTGGCCCCTCCAAGACAGCAGCAGGGGTTCCAAAAACCTGCTGGTTGCTGTTGGTTCCACTTCTACTGAGGATACTGGGGACAGATAATAGTAGGAATGAGAGACTCAACTTACACCTCCTCATCTGCTGCTGCTGTTTTCCTGCCCCATTCTGCTTTTCTCTGCCCACCTCCACACCAGATGAGTATATCCCAGTTGGAGGCCATCAGGTGAGTGAGCATCAAACAAAAGCCATTCTACCATCAGCAATCGGATTAAATCCAGTGAATACAAGATAGTCTTTTTCCCTTTGATGATTTTTAAACTACAAAACAACATGAACAAAGTATTATAATTCAAATGAACGAAGTGTTTAATGCCAAGTATTTACCTGGCTTCCTAGGTAGCTCAAATGGTAAAGAATCTGTGTGCCATGTGGGAGACCCAGGTTCGATCCCTGAGTTGGGGAGATCCCTTGGAGAAGGGAATGGCAACCCATTCCAGTATTCTTGCCTGGAGATTTCCATGGACAGAAGAGCCTGTGGACTAAGTCTATGTGGTCGCAAAGAGTCGGACACAACTGAGCGACTAACACACATTATAATCATGATGTCTAAAATTTTCTGTAATACATTTCACATAAAAAAACTGCCATGAAAAAGTTGTCATTGTATATTGACATTTGAACTTCTTATTGGTAGAAATACGAAAATGCTGGTTTTCCAGCTTACCTTTTAACATGCCCCACATCTACTTAAAGAAGAGGCTAGCTTGTGTGACAACAGGACCTATGAATGTAAAAGTATCTAAATGCCATCATGTGGCTTCCCCTAACTGCAAAGGATACCAGGAAACTTAATCCTGCTATGCAGTCACTTTCCAGGAAGAATTTAACCCAACAGAATGGAAAACAGATATTCAGTGGACAGCTAAATATCTCCATCACATCTACACGTCAAGATTTCATCTATTTTATGTATTAAAAATGTGTTCAGTTCAGTCGCTCAGTCGTGTCCGATTCTTTGCGACCCCATGAACCGCAGCACGCCAGGCCTCCCTGTCCATCACCAACTCCCTGAGTCCACCCAAACTCATGTCCATTGAGTCAGTGATGCCATCCAACAATATCATCCTCTGTCATCCCCTTCTCCTCCTGCCCTCAATCTTTCCCAACATCAGGGTCTTTTCAAATGAGTCAGCTCTTCACATCAGGTGGCCAAAGTATTGGAGTTTCAGCTTCAACATCAGTCCTTCCAATGAACACCCAGGGTTGATCTCCTTCAGAATGGACTGATTGGATCTTCTTGCAGTCCAAGGGACTCGCAAGAGTCTTCTCCAACACCACAGTAAAAAAGCATCAATTCTTCGGTGCTCAGCTTTATTCATAGTCCAACTCTCACATCCATTCCTGACCACTGGAAAAACCATAGCCTTGACTAGACAGACCTTTGTTGGCAAAGTAACGTCTCTGCTTTTTCATATGCTGTCTAGGTTGGTCATAATTTCCTTCCAAGAAGTAAGTGTCTTTTAATTTCATGGCTGCAGTCACCATCTGCAATGAGCAGATGAATAATCTTGGAGCCCAGAAAAATAAAGTCAGCCACTGTTTCCACTGTTTCCCCATCTATTTACCATGAAGTGATGGGACTGGATGCCATGATCTTAGTTTTCTGAATGTTGAGCTTTAAGCCAACTTTTTCACTCTCTTCTTTCACTTTCATCAAGAGGCTCTTTAGTTCCTCCTCACTTTCTGCCATAAGGGTGATGTCATCTGCATATCTGAGGTTATTGATATTTCTCCCGGCAATCTTGATTCCAGCTTGTGCTTCCTCCAGCCCAGCGTTTCTCATGATGTACTCTGCATAGAAGTTAAATGAGCAGGGTAACAATATACAGCTTTTTTAATTTTTATTTTTACTTTGTTTTGCTTTGCAATACTGTATTGGTTTTGCCATACATTGACATGAATCAGCCACAGGTGTACATGAGTTCCCAATCCTGAACCCGCCTCCCACCTCCCACCGCATATCATCTCTCTGGATTATCCCCGTGCACCAGCCCCAAGCATCCTGTATTCTGTATCGAACATAGACTGGTAATTCGTTTCTTACCTGATAGTATACATGTTTCAATGCCATTCTCCCAAATCATCCCACCCTCTCCCTCTCCCACAGAGTCCAAAAGTCCATTCTATACATCTGTGTCTCTTTTGCTGTCTCACATACAGGGTCATCATTACCATCTTTCTAAATTCCATATATATGTGTTAGTATACTGTATTGGTATTTTTCTTTCTGGCTTACTTCACTCTGTATAATCGGCTCCAGTTTCATCCACCTCATTAGAACTAATTCAAATGCATTCTTTTTAATGGCTGAGTAATACTCCATTGTGTATATGTACCACAGCTTTCTTATCCATTCATCTGCTGATGGACATCTAGGTTGTTTCCATGTCCTAGCTACTATAAACAGTGTGAGATGAACATTGGGGTACACGTGTCTCTTTCAATTCTGGTTTCCTCAGTGTGTATGCCCAGAAGTGGGATTGCTGAGTCATAAGGCAGTTCTATTTGCAATTTTTTAAGGAATCTCCTCATGTTCTCCATAGTGGCTGTACTAGTTTGCATTCCCACCAACAGTGTAAGAGGGTTCCCTTTTCTCCACACCCTCTCTAGCATTTATTGCTTATAGACTTTTGGATCGCTGCCATTCTGACTGGTGTGAAATGGTACCTATTGTGATTTTCCTTTTTCCATTTGGAACTAGTCTGTTGTTCCATGTCCAGTTCTAACTGTTGCTTCCTAAACACATGTGGTATTTTATAAATTTTTTAATTGATTAATAACACATAAACACTCGAAGATCTCATCAAAAAGAGTTTTCATAATCCTGCCTTTTCTGGGAAAAAAAAAATATCAGATGATCTGGCAACACCGGCCCACATTTCCTCTGGGCAACAGTTGGTTGGAAGTGAGAAGTAGCTGGTTGCATTCTCTCCAGTTTTCTGGAGAAAAAAACCTGACAGGCTTCACCCATTAACTTCCCTTCTTAAACCTGTAGTCACTGAATTTGTGACCCCTGACTAATATAAGATGAAGAACATGCTTTCAGAAAAACTTGGGAAATTCTCAATTTTAGGGGCTATTCAGAGAGAAAAAGAGTTACTTAGTATAGGTTACTTTTCTGTGAAAATTGTTCCAAATATAAAATTCTGAGCATTTATAGAGAAAAATAATAGGGATATAATGTCCACCTTAAAATCAAGTTAAGGATAAATGCATTTAAATTTATAAAGAGAGGGGGAAAGGGAGTAAAAGTGAAATGAGCAAGGACAGAGACAGGGTTAGGGTTAAACAGAAATTTAAAATAGAACAGGTAAGAGAGAAGTTAACTTTTTTAAGTAAAGAGAGATGTTAGTTGGCAACATTCAAAGAACTTGAAGGAATCTAAGAAATAGAAGCTTTCCTAGTATTTCATATATTTAGGAATGTTTATCTAGCAAGAGAACAATATAATGATGATATTAATAATTTATAATGACAACTAAGATTTATGGAGTTCTTATTCTTTGCTAGCACTACCCTAAGTGCTTTATATGGATTGTTTCATTTAACCATTTCAGAATTATGGTTTAAAATCCACATAATTTATTGGTGATTGGCTGCCTGTGTGACAACAGGCAGACTTTTAAATGTAGAGATGTCCTGTAGAGTTACCAAAGTTCCTCTGTCTGGGAGGGAAGCTTAAACAATTTCAATAAATTCTTGATTGGCTGCCCTATAGACAAAGGAATAGAGAGAAACACTGAAGTAGTAGAAACCCGAACATTTGCTTCATAATTTATTATATGATATTACTTTGTAACAGCTTGTCTTTGAAAAATATTTTGTTCAGCTGAATATGATTCTTTGTAATGTCTTTTATCTACGATTGCAACGGTAGAGAGCTAAGAAGATTCTAACATAGAACATCAACCCAACTGTCACCATCATTGGGTATTATTTTCAGAGATGATACTCTTCAGATCACAAGTTAAAAAATGTGCTGTTTCTACCTACTCATCATTTCCTTGAACGAACGGTTTTCTTTCATATTAAACAAATTTTATATATTTAAATTATTAACACCTGTCTAGGGATGTGAAGGCATACTAATGATTAATGTTAAGGGTATGACTTTAAGTTTAATTCTAGGAAATTAAAGAGAACTTGAAATTTAGATAGAAATACAAGCATCAGTATTGTGTTTTTCCAAGAATGTTGGCAGTTTTTCTCTTCTAAAGATATTTGGAATCTAAATTCTTCCCAGAAACGTAAAAAAAAAAAAAAAAAAAAAAGAAAAAGAAAAATCTGTGATTAGTTGGGCATCATCTTCTTACTGAATAACAAGCAAGGTACTAAGCTGGTGGATATTATCTATAAACAAAAGAATAAGAGGGATATTGAGATAATGCTTCCAGTGGCAATAAGTTGGTCACTTAGAAGGCATTTTCAAACAGAAATTCTTGAGAAATTATATATTCATTAGATAGGTTCATAAAACTGTTCTTGAGTGATTTATTTTTATTGTTAAAGATTTTTGCCTTGTTTCCTGTAAGGACTGTCAAATTATTTCATTTCACTTCAAAATCTTCCAAGCATACTTTCTTCTATTCTGAGAATTTTAACTGAATTTATTGCATAAGAAATCAGATCATCACTAAAAAATAATGATATATTAGAATTGTAATGTATCCTTTAACAGTGGAAAGCTGTGATATGTTTATTTATCCTGCCACTTTTTTTAAAGCAAAATTGAAATGAGGTAGCATACAGAAGTAAAAATCCTAAGTTGGTAATTTTTTTAACAATAAAAGCCTATTTTGGTTTGAAATATTTGTCACTTTCATAAGAGTTTCATAATGCATAATCCCATTTTACCACAGGTAAATGATAGGAAAAAGACACAGAGCTCTATTTCATGCAAATACACTTTGAATTTCATTAGTTCTTTGTTCTGAAACAAGATCTTAGTCTATTCTTCCATTCTTTTCCTGACCCAATATATAAAGCCATTGTGTTTTGATCATTCAGCCAGTCTGGGACATGGATACACATGCATTCCTCCCATACACTTTAAAAGTATTAAAGACTAAAGTATACCACTTCTCTGCAAAGTCAGGCCCATTGCCAAGCCAGGGGAATGTGGAGAGTATTTTACTTGCAGGGCTACCCTTGAAGGTCTAGCGGTGGACTGGAGTGACTGGCCATTGCTTCAGCTGAGAGTCACTGTAAGAGTTGAGAACGAACATGGTACAGAAAGGAGAATGACAACTGCATCAAGCAAAGAGCCCTCAACCCTCTCCTTGAGAACATAGGAAGTTGGAAGGCAGAGGCAAAATATCCTGATTGTGAATGCTCATGTCATGTCAATTTCCTCTCACCTTTAGATGCCTGAATGATGGAAATGATGCAAATACCAATATCAAAGCTCCAGTCAGATTCTAACAGGGGACTTCAAATGGACCTCAGGGAGATAAGGTAGCTGAGGTGTGTCCATTCTCAGACCTTAAGACCCAAACAACAGTATAGTTGGGTCCCTTGGATAACACAGGTTTGACTTGTGCAGGTCCACTTACACACAGATTTTTTCAGTAGCAAATACTGCTGTACAACATGATCTGTGGTTGGTTAAATCTGTGGATGTGGAACTCTGAGTATAGAGAAACTGCCACACGGATGGCCAACTCTTTAGTTATGTGCAGATTGTCTCCCTAATCCCCATGTTGTCAAGGGTCAACTGAACTCACAATTTAAGATGAATAAAGGAAAAATAAGAAAGACTATATGCAGTAAAAATGGGACATAAAGGAAAGCATGGTACGCTATGTTTGATTGACAAAAAAGCCTATGTTCTAAGATTTTTTTCCCCCTAGTAACAGAAGAAAGATTGGGTAACTTTACCTTCTTAAAGGAAATTAAAGAAAATCCTGACTCTATCAAATGGAGATGGCAATGAGATGATTAAAAACAAAACAAAACAAAACAAAAAAAACCAGGCTGGACTGAAAAAAAGTTAGCATAAAATGCATTAAAGGGAAAAATGACACTGATGATGTTAAAACCACTTTGGAGGCAGAAAATAGAAGTAATAATGTAAAAGCCTCTGAATGGAGGACAGATTTCAGAATATCACATAGTTCAAAGCATGTGATTAAATACAAGATAATAAAAACTGTAGAAAATAATGGAAATCCATCATTGAGATAATAGTCATGTTTGAATATGAAACAAGCAGAAATTCAACAGATAAAAATTTAGAGATAAACTATTCCTGAGTTGAATGAGAACCTAAAACTACAGATTCAGAGGATAGGGCTTATCAGCTAACACTCAGAAAATTTTTAATGAGCTTACTGATCTCTAAGAATAAGGAAAGAATTCTTTATATATCTAGACCAGAAGGTCACCTACAAGTGAAAAACTTAGTCTTGCTTTAATCTGTCAGCAAAAAGAGCTGTTAGACAAAAGTGCTGCTCTTCATACAGAATGTGTGTCATATACTTGGTTTCCTTACAGTCCTGTCAATGCAGAGTCAACAGAGCTGTCAACCATGTGAACATTCACAAATACATCATCTCCATGTACATCCTGATGGATCTACTTGAATATGTAGTTTAGTGCAACGAAAAAGAAACCAAAATGTAAACTTTATGAAAGTTCACCTCTGTATATATCTGAACACAGAATTAATGTTAAATGGCTATAGTTATATATTATATACATAGCAATATATATTAATTGTTAAGAAGGAAAGCTGAGTATGATAACAAGATTATGGGGACCAAAAATCCTATGACATAGCATGACAAAACCCCCAGAACGGAGATTTTAAAAAATGACAAGATTGACTATCCTAATTTCTTCATATCTCATTAAGGAAGAGATTCATTAGTTTCTGTTGCAATGTAGAAAACATAATTAAATAACCCATAATACAAATTCTCTAATAGCTAATACTCCAAGGAAAAAAAAATAAAAACAATACTGATTAAAATAAAAGAATGTCTCCCTTGAGAAGGGGAAACACAGCTTTAGGTACCTGAACCAGTCATCTGCTTTAAAAAGCAGTAAAAATAAAAAAAATCCAAAACAGGAAGTTTTATATATATACATACACACACCAAGTAAATACAAATAAAAAGAAAGGTTCAGAATATTAATATCAAAGGAAGTCACATATAATAACTTTATACTGATGAAGGATTAACTTCACAATGGAACTCTAGATGTCATGAATATTTATGCTTCTAAAAATATTGTACAAAATATATAAAGCAAAACCTTCAGAAATATAAGGGGAAATAATAAACACAGTGAGAGTGAAAGTCGCTCAGTCGTGTCCAACTCTTTGCGACCCCATGGACCATATAGTCCGTGGAATTCTCCAGGCCAGAATACTGAAGTGGGTGGCCTGGCAGATGGGAATCCCAGAGAGAAAAAAGCTGGAGGAAAATGTCCCCTAATTCTGGCTATGAAGACTTCACTTGCCTTAGGATGGCCCCTGAAGTCTATAGACATGAAACAAAGTAAAAAATTTAAAGTGAGACCAGTTAGGAAGAACGTTTTGTTCCTCCATTAAGTTGCTCAGGATATGGGGAGGGAGGTGGGATGGGGGGTTCATGTTTGGGAACACATGTAAGAATTAAAGATTTTTAAATTAAAAAAAAAAGGGTTCCATGAATGAATTATAGTACAGTAAACATATAACAAGAAAAAAAAAAAGTTGCTCAGGATCAGAATAGAACAGGCAGACAACTAGGCGGCGAGAGATTACAGTCAATATGACTTGGCGAACATATGTATATGAGAGGTAGGTGAGATGAGACTAAGATGATTCCCAGGGTTTGTTTGCATGACCGAGTGGACAGTGGTATTCAGATGCAGGAAGATTTCTTTGGGGAAAGTGTTAGGTTTACGATACCTAAGAGAGTGTCCAGTGGGGAGAAGGGGATAATACACGTGGCACAAGAAAAATCACTAGAGGCATGTATTTGGGAGCCCATGGAGTATAGCGTACAATTGAAACTATGGAAAAGAAGGGAAATTTCCCAGGGAGAGTGACTTTTATTGGTGAGCATCCTTATTGAGGACCTGAAGCACGCATATATACTTACTCATCCATTCACTCCAGCACTGGTGCCCCATGTGTTCTAAGTACTGCATGCATGCTCACTCATTTCAGTCGTGTCTGACTCTTTGCAACCTCATGGACTGTAAGCCACCAGGCTCTTCTATCCATGGGATTCTCCAGGCAAGAATACTGGAGTGGGTAGCCATGCCCTCCTCTAGGGGCTCTTTCTGACCCAGGGATTGAACCCACATCTCCTGCATCGCAAATGGATTCTTTACTGCTGAGCCACCAGGGGAAGTTCCTAAGACTGTGTTAGGAACTAAATACACAATTGTAAACTCTTAGCCAAATATAGTTTACTCTTCCCAAATAAATTTTGGACATGTTTATTAGAACAGATTTCTCTACTGCAAAACTGGAGAAGGAAATGGCAACCCACTCCATTATTGCCTGGAGAATCCCCTGGGCAGAGGAGCCTGGTGGGCTACAGTCCACGGGGTCACAAGAGTCGGACACAACTTAGCAACTAAACCACCACCACTAGAGACAAGCTCCCCTGGTGGCTCAGATGGTAAAGAATCTGCCCGCAATGCAGGAGACCTGGCTTTGATCACCAACTTGGGGGGATCACCTGGAGAAGAGAATGGCAACCCACTCCAGTTTTCTTGCCTGGAGAGTTCCATGGACAGAGGAGCCTCGTGGGCTACACCCCATGGAGTTGCAAAGAGTCAGACACGACTGAATGACTAACACATACTCTACTGCAAAATAGTTCAGTTGCTGTATTCATTTTTTTTTTATTGTTGCATAACTAATTAATACAAGTTTAACATTTTAAAGGTATACTACGTCCTTACTGTCTCACAACTTAGCTGGATCCTGAACTCAAAGTCTCACGAGGGTATTATTGAGGTGTCATTCAGGCTACATTCTTATCCTGAGGTTGACTAGTGGAAGAATCACTTCCAAGCCCACTCAGGTTGATGGCAGGATGCATTTCTTTAAAGTTGTGTAACTGTGGGTCTGGCTTCTTGCTAGCTCTCTGCTAGAGGCTGCCCTCAACTTCTAGAGGCTACCATAAGTTCCTAGAGGCTGCTTTTAGTTCCTTGCCAAGTGGCTTTTCCAACAGGGTTACTTACTTCTTCAAACCAGCAGGGAGTGTCTCTAGAGACTCACTCTAGATGCAAGGTACAATCTTCTATGATGTAACATGATTATGGACGTAACATGCTATCATCTTTGCTATATTCTATTGGTTCCAAGTGTTGAAGAGGAAGAAATTTTCCTCTACCCTTCTAGGTTCTTCTGGCTGGTCCAAGAATTATATTACAGATTAACAAAAGAAAATCAGAAGTGCAATAACATGTATATACCGGAAAGACCCAGGACAACTGCATAACTTGCCAAGCTACTCAAAACTCTCATCTTAAATACCATCTCGGTCTATAGACAAAAGAATATATTGGCAGTAGTGGTTTGGGATTTCAAAGGAGAGGATGGCAATTCACATGGAGATGGGAGAGCAAAAGTTTAGTAAACAAATGTATGCTGGGCCATGCAGAGACAATGGACTCAGATAGGAATTTTAACAAATGGACTTTGCTAGATTCCTCCCTGTCCACACACCTGCTTCACAGTTTAGTTATCTATGGTGATAGCTCCCTTCTTGCAACAGGTCCTTCTTTTAGACACTTAGGGAGAAGATCAAAGTTTCTTCCTGCTTCTTTTGAGTCTTGATTGTCTTCAGTTTGAAATAATCCAAGTACCAAAGGAGCATTTTGGGGTGGTTAATTTTGCTTCCCTGTAGAAGCAAGCCAAAGGTCCCACACTCAGTGGGAGAAGGAACAAGGGCATGAGCACGAACATCTGGAGACAGATCTTTTTGGGCTGTGCTGACTCCTTGTGGCACATGTGAGGGCTTCTCTTGTTGTGGCATCTGAGTTTAGTCACTCTGTGGCACGTGGGATCTTAAGTTCCCTGACCAGGGATGGAACCCAAGTCCCCTGCATTGGGAGGTGGATTCTTAAGCACTGGACCACCAGGGAAGTCCCTGGAGACAGAGAGCTTGCTGGAAACTTAGAGTCTGTCCACCATATTTCCTTAAAATGGCACTGTGCATATCTATTACCCAGCAGAACCCTATGGGGCCTTCTTGGGACAGACTCCTCCTCCCCCATCCTCTGCTTTAGCTCCTCTCTGAAGCACCTGATAACAGCATCTGATGCACAATTTCTGAGCCATTTTACAGACAGGAAAACCTCCACCAAATGGAAGACAGTAACCACTTGATGACTATGAGCATGCAGTCCCCAGGTCACCTGGAGCCTAAGAATTGATAATGTTAACCCCTGTGACACAGCCTTGTTATGTCACCACCAACCAATCAGACAATTGTGCATGAGCTGATCACATACCCTGTGACCCTCCTCCCTTGCCTGGCCTTTAAAAATGTTTTGCTGAAAGCTTTCAGAGAGTCTGGGGTCTGGGGGCCATGAGCCACCTGTCTCTTTGCATGGCCCTGCAATAAACCTTTCTCTGCTCCAAACACTGATGTTTTGGTTTGTTTGGCTTGTACATTGGGCACATGAACTTCTGTTTGGTGATATATCCACATCTGGGAAGTCAATGTTTACAGCATGCACTGTGACCCAACATTTTTGACTGGAGATAGTGGTGTTCCAAAAATCATTCTGGGAAATGCCACATGAGAAGGAAGTCCCATGTACAACAAGCAAATCTGTATTCCTGTTCATTTTCACGTGCCTCTTTTCCCCGTTTGCTATTCCTCTATACACACAGAAACCTTTTTTATATGACTTTATTAAAAGTAAAGTCATAAGAGGTATTGTTATAAAAATTATTTGCTCAGCTGCTCAGTGGAATCATTGCTTCTTACCACTATAACTGAGTTCATTCCAGCTTTTTATGTTATTATTATATGAAGAATAAGAACTCTAGTTTCATGAACTTGTGTCTCCACATTGTAATACTTTTTGATGAAGACTACCTCATTATGAATTATTGAGGCTTGTATCCCAAGAGGGCTCATTTTCCCTTGAAATTCTGCCCAGAGTTCCCTTTGGAACTCAGACAGACATCTGGGACCATTCTAGGGAACAGGTACCCTGCTATTCTCTACCTTTCCAGAAAATTTTCTCCCTCCTCCCCAGTAAGTCAACCCAGTTAATAGATACCACAAGGCCTTGGTTTCAGTTTGCCTGACAGACCCGCCCAGAGAGTTTAACTACTACATTTGTTTTCTTGTTTTTGTTTTTGTTTTTTTTTTTTTTTTTTTTTTTTTTTTTTTTTTTTTTTTTAATTTTTTTCTTAATGTTAAACATGAACCCCCCCCCCCTCCCCATACACCTCTCTGGTCTCCCTGCCCAGCCATAATTACACAACGTGACAGTTGTGAGTTAAGTTTGATTTGGGGGAAAATGAGGACTGCAGCTTCATTCAGTTCAGTTCAGTCACTCAGTCGTGTCTGACTCTTTGTGACCCCGTGAATCGCAGCACACCAGGCCTCCCTGTCCATCACCAACCCCCGGAGTTCACTCAGACTCATGTCCATCGAGTCAGTGAGGCCATCCAGCCATCTCATCCTCTGTCATCCCCTTCTCCTCCTGCCCCCAATCCCTCCCAGCATCAGAGTCTTTTCCAATGAGTCAGCTCTTTGCATGAGGTGGCCAAAGTACTGGAGTTTCAGCTTTAGCATCATTCCTTCCAAAGAAATCCCAGGGCTGATCTTCAGAATGGACTGGTTGGATCTCCTTGCAGTCCAAGGGACTCTCAAGAGTCTTCTCCAACACCACAGTTCAAAAGCATCAATTCTTCGGCACTCAGCCTTCTTCACAGTCCAACTCTCACATCCATACATGACCACAGGAAAAACCATAGCCTTGACTAGATGGACCTTTGTTGGCAAAGTAATGTCTCTGCTTTTGAATATGCTATCTAGGTTGGTCATAACTTTCCTTCCAAGGAGTAAGCATCTTTTAATTTCATGGCTGCAATCACCATCTGCAGTGATTTTGGAGCCCCCCAAAATAAAGCCTGGCACTGTTTCCACTGTTTCCCCATCTATTTGCCATGAAGTGATGGGACCAGATGCCATGATCTTAGTTTTCTGAACCTTGAGCTTTAAGCCAACTTTTTCATTCTCCTCTTTCACTTTCATCAAGAGGATTTTTAGTTCCTCTTCACTTTCTGCCATAAGGGTGGTGTCATCTGCATATCTGAGGTGATTGATATTTCTCCTGGCAAGCTTGATTCCAGCTTGTGCTTCTTCTAGCCCAGCGTTTCTCATGATGTACTCTGCATAGAAGTTAAATAAGCAGGGTGACAATATACAGCCTTGACGTACTCCTTTTCCTATTTGGAACCAGTCTGTTGTTCCATGTCCAGTTCTAACTGTTGCTTCCTGATCTGCATACAGATTTCTCAAGAGGCAGGTCAGGTGGTCTGGTATTCCCATCTCTCTCAGGATTTTCCACAGTTTATTGTGATCCACACGCTAATTAAATAAATCAGATATGGCAACTTAAGTAATTTAGCACTTCTCTGTGTATGGGAACATGCAAGAGTCTGGGCTCACTGAAATCACTCCTTTGACATATACCTCACCTATATGGGACCAGTATCCTGCGTTTTCACATTCTGAGTTTCCTGAGGGTTCACCATAGGGAGGGGCTGCAGTCTGATGGCTGCTAGATAGCAGGTATTC
Source organism: Capra hircus (assembly GCF_001704415.2). NCBI lineage: Eukaryota > Metazoa > Chordata > Mammalia > Artiodactyla > Bovidae > Capra > Capra hircus. The sequence continues at coordinate 23,512,701 of NC_030821.1, read as the reverse complement.
TTTCCTTCCTGAATTCCCTCAGGGTTCATCCATGCAATCGCTGATGACTGTGACATCATTTACTGATAGGGCAGGAAATATTCCATTTCTCAGGCTCACCTAACACCCCTGCTATAATATTCTACCACCTTTGACATGTTTGACATTTTGGGTGTGACCATCTCTTCTGCAGAGACTTCCATAATATGTAAAAGGCCAGTTAAGAGAGAGGCTGGAGGAAATGTAAGAATGTCACCCCCCATATCAGTAAACAAAGAATGTTGTGCCATCAACCTACCAGCCACTATAATCACCCAGACTGTCCACCCTGAGGAGATTCATGATGGAGAAAAACCAGAAACTGGCCTTAGATAATAGGTACATATTAGAGGAATGATTTTAATGAGTCCAGACTCTTGTAATTTCCCAAACACAAAAAAGTGCTAAATTTATTAATCTGAGATATCTGGTTTTCTTTTATTAACTGTAATCTTTTGATATTCTAACTATCTAGTTGTTGTGTGTTTTTTTTTTTTTTTTAAACAAAAACAGCAACAACAAAACACCTCTTATATATCCTGGTTACTCCCTTACCTCTTTGAAGCAATCCCTCAGAGCCATCTGAGAGGCTCTCTCCCAGGCTTAAGTCCTCAGCAAGCCCACTAAAATAAATATATTTTATTCAAAATGTAATTCTCAACTCTTAGGTTGTGCCTCTTTTCAGTCAACAACACCTGTTGAAAAAAAAAAAATGTCCCAAGATCCAGACAGTAGACCCTGGATGGCTATGATAGTCTATGTGGGATGTGTGTGCTCAGCCCTGTCTCACTCATGTGACCCTTTGGACTGTAGCCTGCCAGCTTCCTCTGTCCATGGAATTTTCCAGGCAAGAATACTGGAATGGGATTCACTTCCTTCTCCACTCTGTGGGGGTGGGGATGGCTAATTAAGAGAACTGATAAACCTCTCTCATGTGAGGAAGCTGGAATTGAGCAGTTTTCAAATTATGTTCTGTGTAGTCCTGAGGCTGAGGGAATTTCCTCTAGCTTGCTTCCAGGGACAATCTAGAGATTGATCCAGAGCATCCCATTCACATAGGGCCCAGATCAACAGAAGGCAATCTAAGATTTGAAGACTGTGAGATGGTTTTACTGTCTGAGCCAGTAGAGCTTCCCTGGTGACTCAAGTGGTAAAAAATCCACCTGCAATGCAGGAAATCTTGGTTTGACCCCTGGGTTGGGAAGATGGTGTTAAAACAAAAATTGCACTGGACAAAGTTAAACAGCTAAGGATGACATCATTCTGGATACTGCAATTGGAGAGACAGATTGGACTCAACTCCACTAAACCAAAAGGAAGGGGGGATTTAAAGTACTAGGATGAGCTGGTGGAAAAGCACTGGAGGACAACCACTGTGGGAAGCTGATCACTGGGATATGTAAGTACACTGAGTTATTTCTGAGCTTGCACATTTTTCCTTCTGTGCTTAGGCCATTTGTGTTTGCTATAAAGACTGGGAGATAGGATGCTATCTTCTTTTATGCTTACAATTCAAAGAGATGGTTTCCAGGACCTTAAGAAAGACATTCCTGGGTTATAAATCTGGCAAGAAGATTTTAAAAAGATTTACACCTTAACGAGACAGAACGAATTTACAGCGTTAAGTTTTCTAAAGTGAATGCTCTAAGGAAAGACAGGTCAGGGCCTTGAATCAGAAAGTTAAACCTGTCTAAAGTTTACCAAAGCTATAGCAAAGGTAAGCTCTCTTATTCAATGGTAAATTAGCCAACGCCTTCAGGAAATAAAAGATCCAAATTAGAAGACCATCTCCTTACACGTTCCCATTAGAAACAACCCCAAAAATAAAACAAAACAACTTAATTTTTACTGGGATATTCCTCTAAATCATGGTGCACAACACTGATAAAGTGGGCTGGGACAATAGGTATCCCTGCTTCCTTTGTATGCTTAGTTGCTCGGTGTCCACCTTTCTGTGACCCTATGGACTGAAGCTCACCAGGCTCCTCCGCATGGGATTTCTCAGACAAGAATACTGGAGCAGGTTGTCATTTCTTCTCCAGGGGTCTCCCCTGACTCAGGGATTGAACCCACATCTCTTGTAACTCCTGCATCTGCAGGCAGATTCTTTACCACTAATGCCAACTGGGAAGCCTTCCTTTAAGGCTACCTAAAGCATTCCCCATTTCAGCAAGAAACGGAGGTACTGATGAGAACAAAGGCCCAAGAGCTGGCCAAAGGACAGTATCCTAGTGCAGATACACAGGATAGAGAGGATGAAGAACTAAGAGCCACATGCCTGTATTCATTCATGATTCTGCTCATGAGCAAACATGCTCAGAGCCAATTGTATTAAGGACTGTTCTTCAGATACATGCCCAGGAGTGGGATTGCCAGATCGTATGGTAGCTCTTCTTTAAGGAGCCTCCATACTGTTCTCCACAGTGGCTGAACCTGTTTACATTCCCACCCACACTGTAGGAGAGTTCCCTTTTCTTCACACTCTCTCCAGCATTTACTGTTTCTGGAGAGAACCATAAGTCTTAAAGATACAAGTGCCCCAATGTTCATTATAGCACTATTTACAATACTCAGGATATGGAAGCAACCTACTAATAAATGTCCATCAACATAGGAATGGATAAAGAAGATATGGTATACATACACAATGGAATATTACTCAGCCATAAGAAAGAATGAAATAATGCCATTTGCAGTAACATGGGTGGACTTAGAGATTATAACACTGAGTGAACTAGGTCAGACAAAGGAAAATATTGCTTATATGTGGAATCTTAAAAAAAAAAAAAAAAGGATACAAATGAACTTATTTACAGAACAGAAATAGAGTTACAGATGTGGAAAATACATTTATGGTTACCAGGGAGAAAAGGGGAGGAAGGATAAACAGGAAGATTGGGATTGATATATACACATTACTATACATAAAATAGATAATTAATAAGAACCTACTGTACAGCACAGTTAGGTCTACTCAATGCTCTTAATGGCCTATATGGGAAAAGAATCTAAAAAAGAGTGGATGTATGTGTGTGTATAACTGATTCAATTTGCTGAAAACCTGAAACCTACACAACATTGTACATCAACTATACTCCAATATGATTCAGAGAGATGATATGGGGTGGGAGGTGGGAGGGGGGTTCAGGATTGGGAACTCATGTATACTCGTGGTGGATTCATGTCAATGTATGGCAAAACCAATACAGTATTGTAAAGTAAAATAAAGTAAAAATAAAAATAAAATTAAAAAAAGAACTATTCTTCCTTAGGGGAAGCAGGTAAGAGAGTGAAAGGAGAATAATAAAGGAAGCTTCAAAGAACTTATTGCTATATGGGCTCTGATTTTAATAAAATATTTCTGCAACCAAACAATAAAAATTAGAAAATCTGAGATTGAAAGACCTCTTCCAGTTGAAACATGTTATATAATCTATATCTATCTTCTAATGTGCTTGAATTTTATTCTGTTCAGTTTTACTTAAAATAATGGTTTATGGTTTCGACTCCATGATTCACTGGAGTTTTGAGATTTGCAGGAATGGAAATGTAACTGAGCAGAACACTCTGGAGCCTTCCCAGGGCAGATCCCTCCCCCATATCCTCTGCTTTTGCTCCTCTTTGAAGTACCTAGATAATAGTATCTAGTGCACATTTTCTGAGTTATTTAACAGATGCTAAAACCACCCACCACATGGAAGAAATTAGCTCCTTGACGACCATGAGCGCATGCCCCCCCATATCTACCGTGCTCAAGGATTGATAGTGTTAACCCTGTGACACTATCCTGTTACCTCACCATCAACAAATCAGAGAATTGTGCACAAGCTGATCACATACCCTGTGACGCCCCCCCCTCACCTGACCTTTACAAATGCTTTGTTGAAGGGGACACTGGTTCAATCCCCAACCAGAAGGATCCCACATGACATGGGACAACTAAGCCTGCGAGCTAAAACTGCTGAAGCCCATGCAACCTAGAGCCTGTGCTGTGCAGAAAGAGAAGCCCCTCCATGAGAAGCCCACTCACCACAACTAGAGAGTAGCCACCGCTTGCCACAACTAGAGAAAGCCTGTGCACAGCGATGAAGACCTAGCACAGCCAAAGCTAAAAATAAACATTTTTAAAAAATGCTTTGCTGAAACACTCCCAGAAGTTTGGGTTTTAGAGCAGGAGTCACCCCATACTCCTCATATGGAGGCCTTTACAATAAACACTGCACTTTTCTTCACCCCAACCTTGTGTTAGCTGACTAGCTTTACTGCACGTGGGCAAGTGGACCCAAGTTTGGTTTAACAAAAATTGATCAAACGCTTTGCATAGTTTGACCCATCTGAAGCATAGAGAAATGTAGAAAACTGTTTTGAACCTTGAGAGTTATACAGATGTGCCCCAACTGTTATAGTGTATTAAAAACTGCATTGAGATTCTGAATTACTGCTTTTTTTCCCAACTTCTTTTCTATCCTGATTATCCTCATTGAAACATTTGGCCATTCAAGTCAAGACTGAATAGTAACTGAGCATCTGGGCATAGTTTCCATAGTTTCTGTAGCAGCTGAATGAGATTGAGTTGTATTTGTGTTGGAAGTGTGAGTCATCAATTTGACGTTTGTCATAGTTATAGCAAAAGACCTTGGTTGAGACAAAACTGGAGACAGACATTGCAATAACAATCAATTCTTGGATAATTTTCTGGGTAAATTCAGCATACTTGAACACAAAGCTTTCAAAACAGTCTTTAAATTAAATTTGGTATAAAAGAAAAGATAGAAGCATTCAAATATGGTTTTGGAACAAATGTTAATCTCCAAATGCCAAAAGATATTTTTGCTGAGTTTCTGGAAAGATTATTTGGACATGTGTTATTTTAATTTAGTTGAGTATTTTCTGAATAATCCTGTAATATGAGGCTAAGAGCCCAGGTTATAGAGAAAGACTACCTGAGTTCCAAGAGCAATTTTTGCTGTACTAATGTGGCCTAGGCCAAGTTATATAACTTCTCCATGCCTCATTTTCCTCTCACATAAAATGGGAACATGGGATTTTATAAGAGAAATAAGCATGATTAGCATAGAGAAAAGTGCTAATTCAGGATTTATTATTATTTACAATCTGTACTTTTACAGACTCTACAGATTTGTTATTAAGAGATTAATCTCATTTTAAAATGTTTGATTAAGCAAAATAAGTTTTTATACTTATTTTATATTTTTAAAATGTGACCACACATTTTTAATATTCTCTTTGTCATTAAATAGCTACTTTTATTATCATTGTCGACTATCATGGCTAATTGCCTAGCTATAATAAGGTGATACACTATTTTGATCTGAATTACTCAAATGTAGTCACTCAGTTGTGTCCAGCTCTTTGCAACCCCATGGACAGTAGCCTGCCAGGCTCCTCTGTCCAAGGGATTCTCCAGGCACAAATGCTGGAGTTGGCTGCCGTTCCCTTTTCTCCATGGGATCTTCCTGATCCAGGGATCAAACGCAGGTCTCCTGCATTGCAGACAGGAGGACTGTATGATCTGAATCACCAGGTAAGCCCAAATGCAGGGCCCTACTAGGAATTACTCAAGTTCAAGTTTATACTTGAGAATATGATTTTCAATCTTTGTTGAACTTTTCACGACTTAAAAGAATTTATTTGCTAACACAAAATGATTCCACATTAGTGGAATAAAATCATAGTTTGGGGTAACTCTTTTTATTTACTTTTCTACAAGAGTGTTTTCAGTTTCAAATACATGTCTTGAGACATTTCTCGATTGATGAAATGCTTGAAAGACAGAAAAGTTGATTTATTTGATTATTCTTAAGGAAATAGGTTGGAACATGGGGTTGCTTCCCAGTTCTCACTGATCTGTTTTCATAATTTAGCTTCATTACTTTATCTGAAGTAATTTCCTAGAATACCATGAACAACCATATTTCATATAAACATAAAAATAACCAAAACCTAAGAGGAAAAAAAAATCTTTTTTTTTTCCATTCTATTATAGAGTCTAACCCATCTTATGGTTTTCTCTCTAATGATATTACTACCCCTTCGTGGTAACCCGTTGTTTTGCCTGACTCCTTAACTCCTTAATGTAAAATTTATTCTAACCTAATTTTTCTGGTTTTTATTGTTCTGCAACTCTCTCTATACCAACCCACAACCTGGCCTCAACTGCTAAAGGTAATAGGTCACCTCCTTCTGGTCATTAATGGAAGTAGAACATTAAATAGGAATGAATCCAATACTAACTGAAATACTGGACCATGGGAAATAGATGGGGAAACAGTGGAAACAGTGTCAGACTTTATTTTTGGGGGGCTCCAAAATCACTGCAGATGGTGATTGCAGCCATGAAATTAAAAGATGCTTACTCCTTGGAAGAAAAGTTATGACCAACCTAGACAGCATATTCAAAAGCAGAGACATTACCTTGTCAACAAAGGTTGACAAGGCTATGGCTTTTCCAGTGGTCACGTATGGATGTGAGAGTTGGACTGTGAAGAAAGCTGAGCACCGAAGAATTGATACTTTTGAACTGTGGTGTTGGCGAAGACTCTTGAGAGTCCCTTGGAGTGCAAGGAGATCCAACCAGTCCACTGTGAAGATCAGCCCTGGGTGTTCTTTGGAAGGACTGATGCTAAAGCTGAAACTCCAGTACTTTGGCCACCTCATGAGAAGAGTTGACTCATTGGAAAAGACTCTGATGTTGGGAAGGATTGGGGTCAGGAGGAGAAGGGGACGACCCAGGATGAGATGGCTGGATGGCATCACTGACTCGATGGATGTGAGTCTGAGTGAACTCCGGGAGTTGGTGATGTACAGGGAGGCCTGGAGTGCTGCGATCACAAAGAGTCGGACACGACTGAGCAACTGAAATGAACTGAACCGAACTGAACCTGAAATCAATAACAGTGTAACACATTAGTAGAACTAGACAATACTTGAGGTGACTACTGTGTTCTCAGTCACCTTTGCTTTTAATGGAAATAGGCCTGCAACAGAGAAGCAGAACTCCTACCCTTGCGATAGCATTACATGGCTCTGTCCTGTTGACCATGCTGATTGTCTCTAGGAGACACTTGATCCTAATTGGGCTGGTAATATTCCCTTTCCAAACAACTGGAAACTTAGGGTGAAGGCACTCACATACTGAAAATATTTAGAGTTGAGTCATGTCAATGTTAGTGCCTGGACAGAAAGCATGAACTCCCACCCTGCTACCTACACTTTGAGTAAACTGCTATGAGCATTATCGTTATTATCTATTTTCTAAAATTTCTTGAGTGTTAGTGGGTCAGGCACTCCAGTGTTCTTGTCTGGAGAATCCTAGGGATGGGGGAGCCTGATGGGCTGCCATCTCTGGGGTTGCACAGAGTCAGACACAACTGAAGCAACTTAGCAGCAGCAGCAGCAGCAGCAGCAGCAGTGGGTCAGGGGCTATGCTAGGTGGTCACTGAGCATTAGGTCATATAATCCTTTCAACATAAGGAAATAGATTTTGTGAGTTTAAATAAATGGTCACACATCCCATAGCTAGTCAGAAATAGAGCGAGTGAGTGAGTGAAAGGTCACTGTCGTGTCTGACACTTTGTGATCCCAGGGACTATACAGTCCATGGAATTCTCCAGGCCAGAATACTGGAGTGGGTAGACTTTCCCTTCCCCAAGGGATCTTCCCAACCCAGGGATTGAACCTAGGTCTTCCACACTGCAGGTGCATTCTTTACCAGCTGAGCCACCAGGGAAACCCATCAGTGATAGAAACCCTGTACAAATCCAGAACCTGTTTCTTAACCATTGATTTATGCTTTACTTCAGCAAATGCTTATTAAACAACTTCCAAGTGGCAGGTAAGTTTAAGAGAATGGAAATGTGTACACCAACATACTTGACTATATTTTTTAAAATCTGATTTTTGACCCAAAGCCACCCTTTCTTGAAGGTTATTATGCAGATATTTAGGAAAAACATCAGTTTTACTCATCTCACTTTTTGGTTTCTCTATGATTTGTCTGGAATCTAGATTTTTTTTTAAGTAAAATTTTAAATACATCCCTACTTTATACTCAGTAAAACCTATTTTCCTAAATCCTGAACCACCAGACAGACATACTCAAAAAGAACACAAATCAATCTGGGAATAAAGCCTTAGATGAATGGTGGGAAATTTGACATAGATTTATTGAACTAGCCTTCACAGAGGAGCAAGGACCCTTGAAAATTTCTACAGCCCATGCCAAGCTGAAAAATAACAAACTGCTATCCTCTAATATGTGATAGTCTCTATGCTAACTATAGTTTGAAGAGCTTATGTGAGTTATTTTAAAATATATGCAATTAGCTACAAAGTTACTGCATCTCTTAAGGTCAACAGAAAGCTAAAATAAAAGACTAGAGCTGTTTGCTTAACATACTTGGACTTGAATGCAAAGAATTAAAGGGACACAATGTGCTCTAGATTTTAGTCACTGACATTCCCTAGCAGTTGGAACAAAATTGCCTGTGATGGATGCTAGGGAGTGAAAATAATATCTGGTTACTGAGATAATTTTCATAGCTATTTATGTTACCATTCCAACTTTAGCAGTGGTTCCTAATACTTGAAACATTTAGATAAGAAAATTGCAAGCTTTTCTGAAAAGTATTAGGAAGTAATAGGAGAGGAAAATTAATGGTCTTTGAGCATTTGGCTCATTCAGCATTAGCCAAGTAATTAGATAGACAACAAAGCCAGGCATGAGGCGGTTAGAGTTTATGTATGCATTTCAACATAGTTTTTACATTAAACTGTGTCTGACAGAACAATCATGCATCTGGGTCATACAGTCTATTCAGTTAAACTCATTTTTATAAAAGAAAGCTTACCATATTGAGAATTTGTGTATTCAAAAGTCAAAGCAAAATACTGGGGTTAGTTGTTCGTCCCACTGGAAAAATTATGGTACAGATATTGTTATCCCCATTTGGCAGATTGGACTCGTGAAACAAAGTAAGATTGTAAGCTTTATCTCAGGATTATCGACTCAATATTCTAAATAAGAGAGGACATATTCAATATTTTATATTGGTTATTCCTCTTTGTTTATGTCTGTTCATCTGTTTGACAAGTATATTTAAATAAAAGTTAAACTATTTTAAAGTTTGAAAAAAAATTGAAAAAAATAGAAAAGAAAGGAAGAAATTGTGGTAGAGAAAAGAAAAATGCTGTAGGAAAAGTGAAATATCAAAAGGTAAGGAAGAACACTGGAGAAGGCAATGGCACCCCACTCCAGTACTCCTGCCTGGAAAATCCCGTGGACAGAGCAGCCTGGTAGGCTGCGGTCTATGGGGTCGCGAAGAGTCGGACATGACTGAGCGTCTTCCCTTTCACTTTTCACTTTCATGCATTGGAGAAGGAAATGGCAAGCCACTCCAGTGTTCTTAGAATCCCAGGGACGGCGGAGCCTGGTGGGCTGCCGTCTATGGGGTCACACAGAGTCGGACACAACTGAAGTGACTTAGCAGCAGCAAGGAAGAACACTGGTATAAAGTCCTATGTTAAAGTTAAAAAAATATTTGCTTAGAGAGCAAAGAAATAATCAATAAATAATAGTATGCCCTTAGTAAACATTGTGTTGATAACAGAATAAAATGAGCTTAAAAACCAACCAACCAACACTATCCCTTATATTTTCTATCACAGCATATTTGACATTACATTTATTGATTTCACAAAAAAATAAAGAAATATAATATAGATGGGAAATTCTGAATGCAGATAAGATGGACATCTTAGCATTAAAGAAAGAAGTTTGAAACAGTGACAGAATTCATTAAAAAAAATATTCTATCCCAGTATAATCCAGCCATATGATCAAAGCATTCAAGGGGGAGATATAAAGAAAGTAACAAGGTTTCTCTCTTTTCTCTGAACACCCTAGAATTAAGCTCTTTCAGGATATGGATGAATTTCTAGCCCAGTAGTGGTTAGTGTGTAAGGTGGGAGCTAAACAAACTCAAAAACCAAAAATGCAAAAAACAGTACCATTCCTTCTCCAACTGAAACATCTGGAAAATGACTAATAATGTTATTGTCACCATGACTGAAATTTGCTACCTGACCTCATGGCCTGAAGGCCAGGGATCCTGTTGCTTTACAGGGGACATTCTTATATGATGGAGAATCACTTGCCCAAAATTCCACTGCACCCCCATTAAGAGATACAGGAGAGGTAACAATTACCTGTCGCACTTGGATACAAGTCTGCCAGATGTTTTTAACCTAGGATGATACTGCTGTTTAGATAGTAACTTTCACATCTAATTTCTTCACCTCTATCATCCAGGAGATGGTGAAGGACAGAGAAGCCTGGTGTCCTGCAGTCCATGGGGTCTCAAAGAGTCAGACATGACCGAGCAACTGAACGACAATCTATCCAGGACCTAACCTATCCCAGTGCACATCCATAAGTAGCGCTCAGCAGAAATTTGCTGTAACTCTATCCAAAAAAATGATGAAGAGGGAAGTTGGCCTGATGTTAAGGAGGACTTTAGAGTGCTGTTGTTTTCAAGTGGTGTCACTGCAGATCAATAATTCTTTGCTTAGACTTTGGAATTTAGTGACTTGATCACATCAATTCATTTAGAGACAGTAAGAGTTTGAAGCAGTGAACCACATGAAAGAACTCATGAATCTGAAAGTTTCAGAAATTCTCATTCTGCCCTTGGGTAGGTTCTATATGAGTATAGGAGAAGTAGGGCTGCCATGTAGGGGTGTGCAGGTTGTACACAGAACAACTGGCAGGGACCCCATTTACACGGACTACTGTGCAAATGATGTCCTTAGAGTTGTGCTGGAGAAGGCAATGGCGACCCACTCCAGCACTCTTGCCTGGAGAATCCGTCCCCCAGTCTTATGCAGCAACTTAGAAGTATTGCTTGGCGGGCATAGAATTGAAGGTGAATGTTCTTAAGAAAAATTACCATAAGTTTATAAGATCTTGATTGCCATTCATCACCTTTATGTGAATTTTTGTATACACAATAGAAATTATTAGATTTACTTTTTTTTCTAGACCATAGTGGAAGTGTAATACCAATTTTGCCCTGTAGAATCCAGTAAGAATAACTAGTATTTCCTGACTGTTTACTAAGTGTTAGGGATTAGTTTAAGAATACCATGTTTTAAAAATTAACCTTCAGAACCATCCTATAAGGTAGGTAACTATTATTCTGGTAGAGATAAGGAAATGAAGACACAAAAATATTAACTAATATATCCAGCATAAGTGGAAGTAAGGAAAGTACATGAATTATGCTGGCACATGGCTAGTACTAAATAGAGAGGTAACTGTGACTGCAGCAAGTTAATCTCGGTATTTTATGTTGCTCCAGAATTGACTCCATCTTGAAGGGAGACCTTTTTTTGTTTGTTTTTTAATGTTATTCATAAGTTTAAATTCATCAACAATCCCTCTACACACTGAAAAAAGTAAAAGCAGGTGAATTACATAAAAGAGTGCTTGATTTTTATCTGTGACCCTGGCAAATAACACCAAACAAAAATGGTAGGGTTTTCATGCAAAATGACATGTATATTGGTTATGGAAAAGAAAAACAAAACTCTGCCAGTTGAATCATCCTAAATAGGAAGTAGAGGATATAATTATAAGAAAGAACTCTTTGGCTTCTCCTCACACTTGACCTTGAGATGTTTCCAAGCTTCAGGGAAGAATTGAATTTCTTTGGCCAGTTGTGATTTTTGTTAAATTCTCTTTTCACATAGTGACTATTTTCTTGCCCATAAATATCTTGTCTTTAAAGGGAAGGGCAATAGTACGTGAAAAAAAAAACAAAATGAAAAGTATTGAAATGACAAATTACATATTCAGAAACGAATATTGAAAATAAGCAATGAATAGTTCCCTGAATTAATAAATAAAATACATGAAATATTACAAAAAGAAAATACAAGAAAAATGAGACATTTTCTGGAAAAATTGAGAAGTTCTCTTTGTTTAAGAAAAAAAAAAAAGCTTAAAGACAGATTTTAAAATTCATTAGAGTAAGCAACTCTAGGGAAGCACCTTAGGGAAACTTCTATGTACAAATCAAATTGGACGTCAAGCTGAGCTCCTGGGAGAATGCAATTAAAATTATAGGATCAGGGAGCATAACTACATAAGGAAAGCCTTGGTATACAGTCCTTGGATAGAGTGGTGGGGGCTAAGCCTTAACTTGTATACAAATTGAAACCATTATAAGTTCTGTGGTCTCTGAAATACATATGAACCTGCTTAACAGGCTCTTATGTTGGCTGCAATACTAACCCAAATGCAAAGTATATGACTCAACAGTGAAGTCATAACATTTCATTTGGCATCTACTATGTGCCTAGCATTATGCTACAGAATTGGACTACAGCAGTCTATACCCTCAAAGAGTTCAAAATCTGAGGAAGAGGCAGGTACACGGCATGTCATTATTAACCTCAACCTTTGCCCCACCAATGCATGAAATATGAGCATCTGACCCAAATTAAGCCAATGACCACACCTCACCATTGACATAGCTGATTGGTTTAATATGATTTGCTGACCTAAGCTGGACCTGTCAAATCCTTCTGCAAAAATTAGCATTGGATAATCAAAGATAGTGAGGTTAATGTCTTTTGGGAGGCTGAATCTTACATACAAAATTCCAAAACTTGAAAGAAAACACGAGTAAGGATGAGTCAAAATGTTTACCTACTTGAGACGGAAAGCCTGATGGTGAGTGACATTTTTTTCAAAGATAATCTGTTTCCCACACATGGTCAGAGATTCTGATTTTCCAGGTGTTTCTGAGGTTTGAGATGGGTCTTGTCCTCCCAATTCATCGCTCTTCAGGTCCTCAACTCAGATATATGGCTGGTTTCCATCATCTTATCACTAGCCGTGAAGTCTAAAGGATGTGACTGGCGGGGTATCAACTGAATCAGAACTTTTCCTACTTTATATTCAAGTCTCCTTCTCCCTGGACTTTCAGGGAACACTGTTTAAGGGAAGACTCTTTGTACAAATCAAATTAGATTTGCCAAATTGTACACCTGGAGGAATGCAATTAAACTCACACACCAGGCAGACTCTCTGTAGCAGTTACTGAGCTGAGAGCTTCATGATTTTTTATGTAGAAGTTTGGGAGAAATGGAAAACATGAACCTTCACCATCAGATGGAAACTTTCTTCCTGTCATGTGAAAATTCTTCTTTCAGCGATCAACAACTACTAGGACAATTGCAATCATCTGATGTTCAAGATCTGAGAGTAGGAAAAACTGTCTTACACTTCTAGATAGACCACAGCTCCCTGGAACATCAGGCTAGGAGACCTTGGAGAGGAAGATCTTCAACCTAAATTATACCAAGTGCAGGAAAGTTCTGTGGGAAGGAAGCTTGACTAGTCAGAAGATCTAGGTTGCTTAAGGGGCTTGCAATCATAATTATAAGGGTAAGCAAACATATCAATCTGGTGGCATTAGTGGTAAAGAACCTGCCTGCTAATAGAAAGACGAAAGTGATAGGAGTTCAATCCCTGGGTCGGGAAGATCCCCTGGAGGAGGGCATAGCCACCCACTCTAGTATTCTTGCCTGCAGAATCCCATATACAGAAGAGCCTGGTGGGCTACAGTCCATGGGGTTGCAAAGAGTCAGACACAACTGAAGTGACTTAGCTAGCAGGCACACACCAATCTTATCTTCCTGAGGAAGATCAATTATGACAATGGACATAGGAGTGAAAAGCAACTGATTAATACAATTCACATCAAGGCTGTATATTGTCACTCTGCTTATTTAACTTATATGCAGAGTACATAATGAGAAATGCAGGGCTGATGAAACACAAGCTGGAATCAAGATTGCTCTGATGAGTCCAAGGTACCTTACAGGCCAGCAGTACTGAAAGATTTTAGCTGTGAAGCATGTCCAAATAGAACCTTATAAGAACTCCTGTATAAAATACATATAGGTGATATTTCTTTAATATTAATTCAGTTATAAGTTTAAATTGTTAATATTTATGTTTCTTAAGGTATGTAATCAATGAAGATACTGAGCCTGTTTAAAAACATATGTGATGGGGGTTATGGGTAAATGTTTTAGGCATGTCAGTCTTTGTATTTATAAAAATTAAATATTTTCAACCATTCTTCAGACTATAGTTTAAAATTTATACATCCTCTTCCACTTAAAATTGAATCACAGGTACAGAATTAGAATAGCTATCTTACTCTAACTAGCTCATGTACTTCGTACAACATCGCAACATTACATGAATCTTAAGGGTTGTGATAAAACTTACAATAACATTTATTCAATTCATTTAAAAGTTCATCAATTATTTTATGAAGCAAAAGCATGAGTTTACAGTCTAAAATACTGATCAAGAAAATGCTAATCAATACATTTAAAAAGAATACAATACAATTTTAAGTCAATTCAAGTTCACATTTTGTGAAAATGTTTATGGATGTTCTTTGGTTCCGCTGATTAAATCTGATTGAACAATTTCAAATGAAATTAGGTGTCCTCATATTACTGATAATTTGGCTCACTACAATCAGTGTAAGAACCACTTCACATTTTAAGCTTCCATAAGAAATCTTTGAAACTAGATTATAATACAGTTAAGTCCAACTCTAAGTGAAGAGAATAACTTCTAATTTAAAGTGATTTTCAAGGGCATCAGTCAAAGCTCTCCTTTTAAAGTATCTCATTCCAGCATCCCCTCCCTCTCCCTTTTTCCCTCCCTCCTTCCCTTCTCGCCATCTCCCTCCCTTCCTTTCTTTCAGAAAAGTTTTTTTTTTCCCTCCTTACTTAACGATATAATTCCAAAGGAAATAAAAATTCTGTACATGAAAACAGAAGTACTATGCCCAATGAAGGTCTATGTGTTCATTAGCCAATATTTACTGAGCATTTGCTGTATAATCTATTTGAACTGGATGCTTTAAGGCTCTGTTTTCCAGTATCTTAGCTACTAACTACATGGAGCTATGCACACTTAAATAAAATTAAAATTCAGTTTCTCAGCTGCCCTAGCCACACTGCAAGTGCTCGTAGATACAGGTGGCTCTAGGCTCTGGTGCTGAACCGTCAGCGCTAGGACATTTCCATCATCACAGAAGGATCTTTTGGACAGCGCTGCTCTAGGAGATCCTAAAAGTATAAATCTCAGTTTCTGCCTTAAGGGTTCTTCTGTATGTTTAGGAGAATCAGACTAACATACATGAAGCAACAGGTCATTGGTGTAGACAAGTGGGCAAGTTTCCTGGTAAGACATAGTGGAACTGGCTCTAAGGGCTTTGGGAAATATGCCACAATTTCATAAGTTAAAAAAAAAAATGAAATAACTTACAGAATGAAAACAAACAAAAGAGTAACTGAGTGAACAAACCTGCTCTACTACGAAGACAAAGACAGGAGGGTGGTCCTGCTTAAGAATTTGATAAAATGCCCATGTGTGGGACCTTTCCAGCAGCCCAGGGGTTAGACTTCACCTTCCAATACAGGGGGTGTGGGTTGGATCCCTGGTGGGGGAGCCAAGATCCCACATGCCTTTTGGCCACAAAACCAGAACATAAACAACAGAAGCAATACTGTAACAAATTCAATAAAGACTTTAAAAGTGGTCCACATCAAAAAAATCTTAAAAAAAAATACCTATGAGTATAAAACTCAGTATTTCACATGGGTTTATGTGGCTCCGAGAAAGCAAACATCATAAAGGCATATAGTTCAGCAGTAGGAAGATGTTTCTCATGCCCAGCAGGCATCAGGGGGGAAAGCTGGAATGAATTTGAGAAAATAGCTGAACACAACGTTGCTTCATACCCCCCAGCATAAACTCCTTTGTGAAAAATACTACCTTGCAAATTAAAGGACAGCTAGGGAGCTGATTCCTTTTTTTTTTTAGGTTAGAGCCTTTTCAAAAATTACTGTCCTTCAAAATCAACATCTGCCCCTGGGAAATGTGTATATGCTTATGTATACATTGATGTGTATCTGTGTCTCTTTCACAAAATTATCCATGGAAAGGAAGTATTTCTCACTCACCTGGATTGCAAATCTTGAAGGGATACTTAAAGAGTCCATAACCTCCTTCCCTTAGAATTTCATGCAGATCTTGAAAAGTACAGGCTACCACCAATGATCTTAATGGTGATTCCAGGGCATTTATTTTTTTTTTAGAAAAAAGAATTATTCAGGCATGGGAAAACATATTGCTGGGGCAATGAGGGTGGGTAAGGGCCCAGAGTGCATTAAGCAGCCATAAGGACTGGCCAGGATATGGGATTTGTTTCTTCTCTGTTATTTTGTAATATTAAATACCCCAAGCCCAAGTGGGGATTATACCATAATCTCCCATCTGGTTTGAGCCAGTTTACACAATGAATAAACGTCAAACATAATTATAAGCAATTTTACTTATAAATTAGAACTAATACACATGAGTACCTCATGCCCTAAAGTTAATAGGGCCTGGAATTATTTCCTAGGACAATCTTAGCACCTAGGGACTGTGATTCTTTGACCTTGGAACATTTTTAACTTCCAAGTCGCTTGCTGAGTTACTGCTAGACTGTCGAGTTAAGTCTCAGGGAGACTGTTAATGGAGTGTAAAATCTGGGTACAGTTTACAAATTATTACTGTTGTCCCCAGGGGAATTGCTCCAATATTGCGTGTGTGCCAATGGATGCATTTGGGTGGATGTATGTTCAATGATAGAAATGTTTTCTGGTTGTTAGTGGACAGGTTTATCTCTGTCCTCTCTTCTTTAAGTAACTGTACTTCTTATAGGTTTCTGGATTTTTCATGATCCATGCCACTGTATAGTTTGTGTTCACAGTGAACGCTCTGTGACTTCTTTAATCTAAACAACTTTTAACTCTTTATCAGGTTGAAGGTTTCCATAGGATCTGAGATAGCAAGACAAACAAATCAATTAATTTAGAGAGAAATCATCAGGTGTGTAGAAAGTATCTCGGAACCATTTAGAAGATATTTATAATATCCCTATCACATTTGCATCCTGCTTTAACTTTTTATATTCTTTGCATTGCATTAGCTGGATTCTCCCAGATGCAAGGTTGGGGGTAATGTATTGGAATGGAAAGGGCATGGACTTAGGATATGACTGGATTGGACTCTAAACTTTGGAAATTAATAGATGTGTTACTCTTACTGAAGCTAAGAGTTAAAAATAAATAAATTAATAAAACCTGATTTATGTAGTTGCCAAGACCAAATGAGATGCACACAGTAGGAACTGCATTTACATATTCCATTTCAGTTAACTCAGAGGATTAACTTTATTCATTGATGTTATTCAGTAAGAAAGATCTAATCAGATTTTTTCCTTCTCAACAGTTCTTTTTGGTAACATGTTGATTGTGAAATTAATCCCTAGTATTTTCTATCAGGGCTTCCCTGGTGTCTCAGTGGTAAAGAATCTGTCTGCCAATTCAGCAGACATACATTTGATCCCTGGGGCGGGAAGATCTCCTGGAGAAGGAAATAGCAACCCACTTCAGTATTCCTGCTGGGGAAACTCCATGGACAGAAGACCCTGGTGGGCTACAGTCTATGGGATTATAAAAGAGTTGGACATGACTTAGCAACTAAATAATAACAATCTTCTGTCAATTGTGGGTAAAATGAGTCTTAGAACCAAATATTTATTTTGTAATTGACAATAATTATTAAAGGTAGAATAATTATTTATCTGCCTTGCCATGAAGAAGGCCTAGAGACTTTGCAGGTAGTGAAGTAGAGATGAAGTACTGGAGGTCTCTTGCCTCTGGCCAGGTACCACAGGACTCTATTCTCACTTTGGAGCACCTGCTGCTGCTGCTGCTAAGTTGCTTCAGTCGTGTCTGACTCTGTGCGACCCCACAGACGGCAGCCCACGAGGCGCCCCCATCCCTGGGATTCTCCAAGCAAGAACACTGGAGTGGGTTGCCATTTCCTTCTCCAATGCATGAAAGTGAAAAGTGAAAGTGAAGTCGCTCAGTCGTGTCCGACCCTTAGCGACCCCATGGACTGCAGCCTACCAGGCTCCTTCATCCATGGGATTTTCCAGGCAAGAGTACTGGAGTGGGGTGCCATTGCCTGGTCCTGCTCAATTGCTAGTCATACAAATGAGACCTGCCCCTAAGTGTTCATTGCAGCACTATTTGAAATAACCACAATGTGGAAGCAACCTAAACGTCCACCAATAGAGGAATGGACAAAGAAAATGCACACATATACACAACAGAATGTTATACTGCCATAAGAAGGAATGGAATATGCCATTTGCAGAGACATGGATGGATCTAAAGGCTGTCACACAGAGTGGAGAATGTCAGAAAGAACAAATATCACATATTAACACATACATGTGGAATCTAGGAAAATGGTTCCAATGAACTTATTTGCAAAGCAGAAATAGAAATGCAGACATAGAGAACAAACATATGCACGCCAAAGGGGGAGAGGGAGGGTGAGATGAGTTGGGAGATTGGAATTGACATATATACACTCAGTTCAGTTCAGTCACTCAGTCGTGTCTGACTCTATGCGACCCCATAGACAGCAGCCCACCAGGCTCCCCCATCCCTGGGATTCTCCAGGCAAGAACACTGGAGTGGGTTGCAATTTCCTTCTCCAATGCATGAAACTGAAAAATGAAAGTGAAGTCACTCAGTCGTGTCCAACTGTTAGTGACTCCATGGACTGCAGCCTACCAGGCTCCTCCATCCATGGGATTTTCCAGGCAGGAGTACTGGAGTGGGGTGCCATTGCCTTCTCTGATAAGGGATCTAACCTAGGTCATACCCGAATGGTCTAGTGGTTTTCCCTACTTTCTTCAATTTAAGTCTGAAATTGGCAATAAGGAGTTCATGATTTGAGCCACAGTCAGCTCCCAGTCTTGTTTTTGCTGACTGTATATAGCTTCTCTATCTTTGGATGCAAAGGATATAATCAATCTGATTTTGGTATTGACCATCTGGTGATGCCCACGTGTAGAGTTTTCTCTTGTGTTGTTGGAAGAGAGTGTTTGCTATGACCAGTGCATTCTCTTGGCAAAACTCCATTAGCCTTTGACCTGCTTCATTCCGTACTCCAAGGCTAAATTTGCCTGTTACTCCAGGTGTTTCTTGACTTCCTACTTTTATAGTCCTATTCCCTATAATATAAAGGACATCTTTTTTGGGTGTTAGTTCTAAAAGGTCGTGTAGGTCTTCATAGAACCGTTCAACTTCAGCTTCTTCAGCGTTACTGGTTGGGGCATAGGCTTGGATTACTGTGATATTGAATGGTTTGCCTTGGAGATGAACAGAGATCATTCTGTCGTTTTTGAGATCGCATCCTAGTACTGCATTTCGGACTCTTTGTTGACCATGATGACTACTCCATTTCTTCTAAGGGATTCCTGCCCGCAGTAGTAGATATAATGGTCACCTGCGTTAAATTCACCCATTCCAGTCCATTTTAGTTCGCCAATTCCTAGAATGTCGACATTCACTCTTGCCATCTCTTGTTTGACCACTTCCAATTTGCCCTGATTCATGGACCTAACATTTCAGGTTCCTATGCAATATTGCTCTTTACAGCATTGGACCTTGCTTCTATCACCAGTCACATCCACAGCTGGGTATTGTTTTTGCTTTGGCTCTATCCCTTCATTTTTTCTGGAGTTATTTCTCCACTGATCTCCAGTAGCATATTGGGCACCTACTGACCTGGGGAGTTCCTCTTTCAGTATCCTATCATTTTGCCTTTTCATACTCTTCATGGGGTTCTCAAGACAAGAATACTGAAGTGGTTTGCCATTCCGTTCTCCAGTGGACCACATTCTGTCAGACCTCTCCACCATGACCCTCCCGTCTTGGGTGGCCCCACACGGTATGGCTTAGTTTCACTGAGTTAGACAAGGCTGTGGTCCATGTGATCAGATTGGCTAGTTTTCTGTGATTATGGTTTCAGTGTGTCTGCCCTCTGATGCCCTCTCGCAACATGTACTGTCTTACTTGGGTTTCTCTCACCTTGGATGCTACTACGTATGAAGTGGATAACCAATGAGAACATACTATATAGAACAAGGCACTCTACTCAGTGCCCTGTGGTGACTGAAATGGGAAGAAAATCTAACAAAAGAGGAGATATATGTATACATATACCTGATTCACTTTGTCATACAGCAGAAACACAATATTGTAAAGCAACTATACACCAGTGGAAAAAAAAATTAAAAATAGCAGAAACAATTGAGAAACCTAGCATTTAAAGTAAAATTCACACATTAATTTTTAGGAGATATTCGTTCCCCCAACACTACTAAAAAAATAAATAAGCTTGACATGTTCAAGACCAAACTCATCAAATTCTCTTCCTCTGGACTTCCCTGTTTGAAGCACATGTTTTCAGATTACTGTTCCTCATACCACTGTCTCACAAAATTTCTTCCTCAATTTAGGCAAGTTCTCACATTTTAGACATGCTCAATCCTTCAGGAGAGATGCGCAAAATGGTGATGGACAAAGGAGAAGACCCTGGCCTCGTCAGTCAGATGCAGAGTGAACACAATTGGTCAGTGCAATGAAGGATAACAGCTCCTCACTTCCCATTTGCCCTTTTTTCTTTTTTTGGCCTGAGAAGATACTGTCAGCAAGGCTTAAAGCCTGTGTCCTTCTTCCATCATCTCCCATCATCACTGCTTCACTCAGATTTACGAAGTCATATGGCTACAACTTCTCCAAAGACCCAGGCTTTGATTCTAGCCTTTCCCTTGCCATATTTACAGCCTGCTGCTGCTGCTGCTGCTGCTGGTAAGTCACTTCAGTTATGTCTGACTCTGGGCGACCCCACAGACAGCAGCTCACCAGGCTCCCTTTTCCCTGGGATCCTCCAGGCAAGAATACTGGAGTGGGTTGCCATTTCCTTCTCCAATGCATGAAAGTGAAAAGTGAAAGTGAAGTTGCTCAGTCGTGTCCAACTCCCAGCGACCCAATGGACTGCAGCCTACCAGGCTCCTCTGTCCAAGGAATTTTCCAGGCAAGAGTACTGGAGTGGGTTGCCATTGCCTTCTCCATGTACATCCTGTATTATGCTCTTATTATTAAAACTCCCCACCTATGCCGACTGTCACATAACATTGAGCAGAGCTCCCTATGCTATACAGTAGGTCCTTGCGGGCTATCCATTTTATTAATATAGCAGTGTATACATATTGAGCCCAGACTCCATAACTATCCCTCCCCCTCATTCTTCCCCGCTGCCTGGCAACTGTAAGTTCATTCTCTGAGTCTGTTTCTGTTTTGCAACTAAGATCATTTGTATCATTTCTTTTTAGATTCCCCATGGAAGGGATGTCATATGATATTTCCTCTTCTCTGTCTGACTGACTCCACTCAGTATGACAATCTCTACCTTTTTCCCTTTGCATCTAGCCTCAAGGATCTGTTGAGTGATTGTCAAGTAGATCAGATTCAGTTTTTCCCCACACCATCCTACTCCTTCTCAGAAACATGTACTGACATCCCATTACGTTAAAAAGAAAAATGAGTGGAATTTCTTCACTTTTAGACCCTCCCACCATAATATTCTGTTAATAGTCACATCCTGCTTGTTTTTCCATGGTTCTATTACTTCATGCTCTAGCCTAGCCTATCAAGTTACTTTCTCCCCTGATGCATCTCCTTTTTGCTTCTGTGACCCAGAGGATATTCTTTTCTGTCATTTCCTCATATAAAAATACTATCTGTCATTCAAGAACCATCTTAAACATCAATGTTATCACAAAACTTCTCTTGGTTGCCCAGGCCCAAGTCAGATCTCTTCATTTGAATTTCCAGATCTCTCCCTTCACACTATGGCACTTACATTTTATAAAACTATGAAGCTATGTAACTATAAACATTTCATGTGGCGTGCTATGGTTATTTGTTTTCTGACTCAGTCCCTATGAGCTCTCGCGTGCTTAAGACTGACAATGATGTTTGTAGGTCCTATTGCTACTTAGCATAGTGCCAACACGAAACAGAAGTTCCATAAAATTTTTGTTTGAAATGGAAATATGAGATATCCCGCTGGTTTAAAGCAAATATAAACTGACTTGTCTTGTTTCTTCAACTTTATTTTAGGACTTTTGTGTGTGTTAGGCCGTCAGCATTGGTGTGCACATTTGTAGAAGACATACCTTTGATATCATTACATCTGAAATCACTTTGAGATGACTACAGACCAGTGATCTATTACACTTTAATAGGATGGTTTTGCCTAACTGTGGACTAACGTATGTTGGCAGCAGATTTACCAGCAAACAAGAAGTATAAATCAAAATAATATTGTATCTCATAATCACGATTATTAGATTTTCTCATAAGGAGATATGACTAATGTACCTTGAGTAAGAGCCAAAATATATTGACTTTGATTAATTTACTTATATTTCTTGATTAATTTACAAATCTAAACAAGGGGGCTAATTATGGTAGTGTCTTTTTTCTATATAATTTTCACAGCTTTATGTAAAAGTGCTTTGAAACAGTAAAACTCAAAGATAAGGTAGCAGTATTGCTGTTTTCTGGGCTTCTCAGATGGCTCAGTGGGAAAAAATCCAATGCAGGAGACACAGGAGATGAGGATTTAATCCCTGGGCCAGGAAGATCCCCTGGAGGGGAGACGGCAACCCACTCCAGTATTCTCGCCTGGGGAATCCCATGGAGAGAGGAGCTGGCGGGCTACAGTCCATGGGGTCACACAGAGTAGGACACAACCAAGCATGCACACACCATGCATTGCTGCTTTCTAGTAAGAGTAGTATATTTGCACAGCGTCTTCTCTGTGCTTCCCTGGTAGGCTTTAAGGATTATCAGCTGTAGCTGTAAAGGAGAGAAAATCCCTGGTTTACATGGTACAAGAATCAATGATCATGACACATTACCAGGATCCTTTAACAAGCCCACAAAATACCCAGACACAGGCATCAGCCATATAGAACACTAACACAAGTAAGGTCAAGAGTCCTATTATGTTTTTAGCTGATTGTACTCTAAACACTCTACTGAGAGATAATACTGACACACATTATTCCCTTTATTCTTTAGAAGCACCTGAGGAATCAGGCATTATTAACCCTACTTATGGATGAGGGCAGGAAGGCTTAGCAAAGATGTATAACTTGTCTTGAGTCAGAGAAATATTGTGTCAGACACCGAGTGTGACTTGAACCCAGATTTGTTGGATCCTGAAGTATAATCATTATAAAGCTTTCCAGACTTAGAATAAAAATTCAAAAACCATAGAAAGAATACTGATGCTTCAGAAACATGAAATGACTGCCATTCTCTCAGCACAGGCCATGTTGGTCTCACCTCCACGTTTTAACAAGTAGCTGCCTCATTCTTGACCACTGTCTCCTTCCTCAATCTATACCATAAGCCAGAATTAACTGTCCCAATGTTGCATCCTTTAAAGATTACTTCAAATATATGTGAACAGATATATCAAAGACATGATGGAAGAAGCAGTTCTTCCCATTACTACGCATTTCTTCATGTGCTGAATGATTCATTGCAGACTCCATTAAATAATCAATTCAGTCGTGTCCAACTCTTTGCGACCCCATGAATTGCAGCACATCAGGCCTCCCTGTCCATCACCAACTCCCAGAGTTCACTCAAACTCACGTCCATCGAGTCGGTGATGCCATCCAGCCATCTCATCCTCTATTGTCCCCTTCTCCTCCTGCCCCCAATCCCTCCCAGCATCAGGGTCTTTTCCAATGAGTCAATTCTTCGCATGAGGTGGCCAAAGTACCGGAGTTTCAGCTTTAGCATCATTCCTTCTAAAGAACACCCAGGGCTGATCTCCTTTAGAATGGACTGGCTGGATCTCCCTGCAGTCCAAGGGACTCTCAGGAGTCTTCTCCAACACCACAGTTCCAAATTATCAATTCTTTGGCGCTCAGCTTTCTTCACAATCCAACTCACATCCATACATGACCACTGGAAAAATCATAGCCTTGACTAGACGGACCTTTGTTGGCAAAGTAATATCTCTGCTTTTGAATATGCTATCTAGGTTGGTTGTAACTTTCCTTCCAAGGAGTAAGCGTCTTTTAATTTCATGGCTGCAGTCACCATCTGCAGCGATTTTGGAGCCCCAAAAAATAAAGTCTGCCACTGTTTCCACTGTTTCCTCATCTATTTCCCATTAAATAATACTTACTAATAAATACTACTGAATTTGGCAGCTGATATATTTTAATGGCACAATATAGTTCCAATGTAGTTATCACCAAGGACAGTGGAAAAACCTTTTCTAAAAATGTGATTAAGTAAGAATGTGTTATATTTGCAAGTTATCAAAGATACTACCAGGATAGCTCCATTTCCAGAGAGAAGCCTCCTCCAAATAACTGTTCATCTGGGAATTTCATTTGCAATATTAAATAAATGTGAAATCACTTAAGTGCAAAAGTAAAGGCACATACATATTATTACAAGTTTAGATCAAAATCTCATTTTCATACAAGGAAAAGCTTTATTTCTAACTGCACACTATTTTTTAAATGCTTTAGTGTTTTTAATACAGTTTAGTCTTGATCTAAAAATTATATACTGTACATTAACATATCTTTTAAAAGTGAAATAAAGAAAATGGGCACACAGTTTCTATTTTATGGAATATTGGAACCAAAAAAAGTCCACCTCAATACAGACAGACAATTTAAAGTACTTGAATAATTTAAAAAACTTTCAGGGTCCTTGGCTAAGAGGAGATTCTGCCTTGGGCCTGCTGGTGTAATAAACTGTACTCCACTAAAAAAATAAATAAATAAAATAAAAAAATTTCAGAACCAAAACAAAGGCGGGGGGAGGACAAAAGATTTGAATAGACATTTCTCCAAGATGACATACAAATGGCTAATCAGCACATGAAGTGATGTTCAAGATCCTTAGTTCAGTTCAGTCGCTCAGTTGTGTCCGACTCTTTGTGACCCCATGTATTGCAGTGCGCCAGGCCTCCCTGTCCACCCACCACCAACTCCCGGAATTTAATCAAACTCATGTCCATTGAGTCGGTGATGTCATCCAGCCATCTCATCCTCTGTCGTCCTCTTCTCCTCCTGCCTTGAATATTTCCCAACATCAGGGTCTTTTCAAATGAGTCAGCTCTTCATATCAGGTGGCCAAAGTTTTGGAGTTTCAGCTTCAACAAAGGTCCTTCCAATGAACACCCAGGACTGATCTCTTTTAGGATGGACTGGTTGGACTCCTTGCAGGTCAGGGAACTCTCAAGAGTCTTCTCCAACACCACAGTTCAAAATCAGCAATTCTTCGGCCCTCAGCTTTCTTTATAGTCCAACACTCAGATCCTTACATGACTACTGGAAAAACCATAGCTTTGACTAGAGGGACCTTTGTTGGCAAAGTAATGTCTCTGCTTTTGAATATACTATCTAGGTTGGTCATAGCTGTTCTTCCAAGGAGCAAGCATCTTTTAATTTCATGGCTGCAGTCACCATCTGCAGTGATTTTGGAGCCAAAAAATAAAGCTTGTCACTCTTTCCACTGTTTCCCCATCTATTTCCCATGAAGCGATGGGACCAGATGCCATGATCTTAGTTTTCTGAACATTGAGTTTTAAGCCAACTTTTTCACTCTCCTCTTTCACTTTCATCAAGAAGCTCTTTAGTTCATCTTTGCTTTCTGCCATAAGGTTGTAGGATACTGCAAATCAAAATCACAGTGAGATACCACTTCACACCCACTAGGATGGCTAATATCAAACAATGGAAAATAAGAAACGGTGAGGATGTGCAGAAATTAGAACCCTCAAACGCTGCTCTTGGGAATGGGATAGGACGGCTGATGTAGAAAACAGTTTGGCAGTTTCTGAAGAAGTTAAACAGAATTTACCATATGATCCAGCAATTTTTCTCTCAGATATATACCCCCAATTGTGAAAATAAGAATTCAAAGAGATACTTGTACCACTATTTTAATAACATTGTTCACAATATCAAAGGCTGGAAACAACCCAAGTGTCCATCAACAGATGAATGAACGAACCAAATGTGCTGTGCCATATACCAACACACATATCAACCACAAAAAGGAATGGAGTTCTGACATACAGTGCAACATGGCTGAGGACATGGGCTGAGTTTAAATTTGACTACCTGTTAGACATTTAAAGATTTGTTAATTTTTGCAGTTGTGGGAGTTTCTTCAGGATATTTTAAAGAGCCACATCTTATGCTATTTATGGATAAATGAAATATGGAACTTGCTTTCAAATAATCCCATGAGGAGGTGGAGTGCTGGAAGAGTGAGTGTATGGCTGAAACCAGAATGGAGGAGAGCAAGTTGATGTCACTTGATGTAGAGCTGGTTATCTGGGGGCTCATGGGGCTCTTCTCTCTGCTTTATTTATGGTTAAAATTGTCCAAATAAAAATTTTTTTAAGGTTAAAAAAATGTTAACAATATCAAAAGATTTTTTCATCACCTGTTTTGTGACTCTTGCTGCTGCTGCTGCTGCTGCTGCTAAGTTGCTTCAGTCGTGTCCGACTCTGTGACCCCATAGACGGCAGCCCGCCAGGCTCCGCTGTCCCTGGGATTCTCCAAGCAAGAACACTGGAGTGGCTTGCCATTTCCTTCTCCAATGCATGAAAGTGAAAGTGAAGTCACTGAGTCATGTCCAACTCTCTTAATCTGCACTTATTTGTTTGGTGTTTTAGTAATTTCTTTATGCTTGATCTTACAAAGTCACAAATAAATTGTGATCCTTGAACTTCACTGTTGGAATATTTATAGGATGACAAAATCTAGGGATTTTAGTTAGAACAGTAGTTGATTAACAGTTTTTTTTGCTCTATATATAAAGTTCTATTTGCTAAGCTATCACACTTCTGCCAACCGCAAGAATATAAGCATAGGTCCAAACAGAGACGTTAAAAAAATATCATCTGGAAACAGGAAATTAGCTGCCACAAGCACTTAGCTTCATGGGCAAGCAGAACTCAGATGAGAACCTAGTAACTTGTACAAGATATTTGATGACAATTTGAATGAGTTGAATTTTGTGCTGCCTCCATCGTGTATGCTAAGTAGCTTCAGTCGTGTCTGACTCTGCAACCCTGTGAACTGTAGCCCACCATGCTCCTCTGTCCATGGGATTTTCCGGGCAAGAAGACTAGAGTGGGCTGCCCTCCCTCCTCCAGGGATTCTTCCTGACTCAGGGATTGAACCCCCTGGATGATCTCTTATGTCTCCTGTTTTGGCAGATGGGTTCTTTACCACTAGTGCCCCCTGGGAAGCCCCCTGCCTCCCAAATTGAGCAATTAATTGCTCTTACAACTATAAAAAGAGTCAAATATATAGATGAGTTCTTATGTCCTTGTGTGGACACAATGTATAGTCAACATATAATTGAAACAATATGAAACATAAATTAAATGTACTTAAATCTATTTTGGAATATATTAATATTCAACTTTGTGAATATATGCTCACGAAAAAGTACAAACCCTAAAAGGTCTAGGAAACAGCCTTCTTCCTTTTTCATCTTATCCATGTCTCATCTTCCTTCAACAGCCCTAGAGAAGTTCCAATAATTCAATGAATATTCTCTGGAAAGTCTAGTTCATGTTACTGTCCTGTGGGGCCTGAGAACTAATCTTTTACACAGAAACTTTTCACATTACAGCCTCTTCTCTAACATCATCTAATATTTATTATTTAGTATATTTATGGTTTGTTTCCATACATAAGGCTATCTTGGTCACCAGTTCTCTCCTGTGTGTAGTTCATCTTTCTAGTAGAAGACTACACTAATAGTATGAATGAAGATCCTATTATACTTTTCTGTAAGCTCATAACAATTTTTGTGGTGGTAGAATTATTAACTGATAAAAAAGAAATGGTATCTAAAATGTAGTTTATATTTTAGTAAAATAGCTAATACTATATGTAGACGTGATACAATCTTGTACCATCTTGGATCGTATTTGCATGAAGAAAAGTCCCCACTGAAATCCCTTTAAATGAGTTAAGTTCATCTTCAATGCAAGTCTAAAATGCATGAATATAATGGAGCATCAGTGTATAGATATTTGTAATAAACATGAATATTAAGTTTTTTCTAACGTATTTTTATCTGTCTTATATAAGCCTTTTAAATTCATGCTTGAATATGGCAAGTTTTTATGACATTGTTTTTTGTAAAAGAATCTTCTTGTAAAGGCTAAAACAGATTCTTCTCAGTTGGAAATCTGTCTCATTCCAGGCATATTACAAAATCAAGGATTTTCATACTATTTCATATTCAAAGCTCAATGCACCTTGAATTTAAACACACCCTAGAAGTATTGATACAATGTCCTGTGTAAGTCATTGCTATTTAACCTGTATTCAGGGCAATAATAGATGTGGTCAGAGAAGACATCTCTGTGAAAGTGACATTTGAACTGAATGCTGAATAGTAACAGAGTTAGCATTATGGAGATCTTAAGGTGGGGTGGGGGAAAGTAAAGATCAGGCCCAATCTGTAACAAGTAAAATATGTGTGTTTCCAGAATTGAAAACCCAGGCAGAGTGACTGAAGCTTAGGGAACAAGCAGGAGCACAGCCTACAGTGAAGCTGGAAAATAGCGTGGACTGCTGTCCTCGGCCCCATGGATTAAGTCCACGCCAAATGCGGCTCCGGCTCTTGGCAAGTTCAGGCTCACAAGACTCTGGATAGAGCACTGTACTCTACGCTGTGCTTGGAGCTCCTGGATGCAGGATAGAAATTGTCTGGCACTGGTAGCGTGGCAGAATTGGTCATTTCATTACATTTGCAAGAGATGTTCAATTATATTTTCACCCAGAATCAATTTTTATGCCAATCTAAAAATTTAAATAAATTGATATATCAAAATCCATTCTATAAACCTTCTTGTTTCCAAGTACACCTCCTCTAAAATATATATGACTTATTTGCATTATTTTTAATTAGACTTTAATTGCAATAAACACTAATGTAAGTTGGAAATGTTTCTGTGAGATACTTTTTATTGATTTGTATTGAGTTGTATTCTCTACCTGCAGACACACTTTTGCAAAGGCTGCAACACAGCAAGAGAGCCTAATTTGATTTTTTTTTTTAATTTAAAGAAGAAGTCCATTTCCTTAGCCCAATATATGACAGGATGTCATTTTGATTAGTGTCCCCTTAGCTACATTCAGGCTGCTTAATTGCAGTAAAGGACGGCCAGGATTTATCTTCAGTGAGGAAATTTGACAGAACTCATAACACTGTCATAGCAAAAGTAGCATTATTTTAAGGAGGCTCTATCACCCTCTGACAACAGCTTAACATTTCAGTGTCCTGTCAAGACCAGCTGCTTGGAAACTGAGTGGATGTGCAATGAGATTTAGGAGAACAAATGTGAAGATGAGTCAGAAGGCCTGATTCTTAAAGGCAAGCTTTGTTTTCTCCTAAGCGGACAGCTGGGAACTAAATGTTGTTTCAGCTTCAGGTTTTTGACCTCAAAAAGGAAATGAAGAACAATACTTCAAATTTTAATAAACCATAAGAAACTACGTAATTCAATTCAAAACAAATGTGAAAATAAGAATATATGTATGTAATTTTCCAGGAAATTTACGAAAAGTGACTCTGAAAGCATTAGAGGATTTAGATAGACTGATTCTCACAGGTGACCAATTCGTCAAAGAATATATTACTAAAAATTAGAAGGCTCAGATGGTTTCACAAAGAAATGTTACCAAATCTTTGAAGAGCTAATAAATTTCAGGGTTATTTAGTTTGCTGCAAAGAATAGTCAAAAAAAAAAAAGAGAGAGAGAGAGAAACTTTCAGAATCTCTTTGTAAAATGAATGCAACAGTAATTAATTCCGAAGTGTGACAATGTTACACACCAAGAGACTATGGCCCAATATGACTTGCGCCTCCCAATGAAAATAATCCTAAGTATGCCAGGCTGGATGAAGCACAAGCTGGAACCAAGATTGCTGGGAGAAATATCAATAACCTCAGATATGCAGATGACAATACCCATATAGCAGAAAGTGAAGAAGAACTAAAGAGCTTCGTGATGAAAGTGAAAGAGGAGAGTGGAAAAGTTGGCTTAAAGCTCAACATTCAGAAAACTAAGATCATGTCATCTGGTCCCATCACTTCATCGCAAATAGACAGGGAAACAATGGAAACAGAGACTTTATTTTCTTGGGCTCCAAAATCACTGCAGATGGTGACTGCAGCCATGAAATTAAAAGATGCTTACTCCTTGGAAGAAAAGCGATGACCAATCTAGACAGCATATCAAAAAGCAGAGACATTACTTTGCCAACAAAGGTCCGTCTAGTCAGAGCTATGGTTTTTCCAGTAGGCATGTATGGATGTGAGAGTTGGACTGTGAAGAAAGCTGAGCACCAAAGAACTGATGCTTTTGAACTGTGGTGTTGGAGAAGACTCTTGAGAGTCCTTTGAACTGCAAGGAGATCAATCAACCCTAAAGGAAATCAGTCCTGAATTTTCATTGGAAGGACTGATGCTGAAGCTCCAATACTTTGGCCACCTGATGCAAAGAACTGATTCACTGGAAAAGACCCTGATGCTGGGAAAGATTGAAAGCAGGAGGAGAAGGGGAGGACAGAGGATGAGATGGTTGGATGGTGTCACCGACTCAGTGGTGGACATGAGTCTGAGTAAAATCCAGGAGTTGGTGATGGACAGGGAGGCCTGGCATGCTGCAGTCCATGGGGTCGCAAAGAGTCGGCCACAACTGAGCAACTAAACTGAACTGAACTGAATTCTGTCCTTGAGGGACCTGGATCAGAGATTCGAGTCAGGCAGGTGTGGGTCATGCACTGTTTCCCAAGGCAATAGCAAGAGCAACTTTCCAACAATTTATTTCCTTACCTATTAACAACAACAAAAAAAGTATACATTCTTACAACATTGACAGGTTGCCTCCAGTCCTAGGTCAAATCTACTCCTCTACCCACACATTAGCTCCAAAGAACCTCCTGTGCCCAGCTGTCACCGGAATGATTTCTTCTATTTTTCTTCACTTTTCCTCTCTAGTTCCTTTAAAACTGATGGGTAGGGAGGACAAACAGAGGAACTAGCTGACCATTTTAGGCAGAACTGAACATCACCCCACAATATTACTTTTTGTCTTTGGCCCGGAAATAGCTTTATCTCATTCCTTTTCCTGAATGATTGTTATACAGTTTATGAAAATGTAGGTGGATGCTTGTCTTTTCTAAGCATTTTGAAAATACTGATACACAATCCCCCAGCTTCTACTGTTGCTGTTGAGAAGTCAGCCACACGGAAGTTCTCATTCTTTTGTAGGTAACGTACCCTCTCACCATGTCCATCCCTTCATCCTACCTTGGTTAAAGATCTTCTTTTTGCCTTTGCTGTTTTACAGTGGGAACATGACATGCCTAGGGTGGATTTCCTTTTATTTCTATGCTCCGTTTGTTAGCTTGTCTTAGAGCTAAAGAATCTGATTTTGCTTTGATCTTCACACAGTGCTTCTTGGACATATCTTTTCCCCTTTCTGAATCTCTCATTAAGGGTATGCTAGAACCTTTTATTTCTTCTAATTTTATCTTTTCATAATTTTCACTTCTTATGTCATTGCCTTGAATCCTGAATTTAGCGTTATCTTTTAGTATATGAATTCTTTATCTCAGATTAATTTGCTGGCAACTCATTCATTGAGTCTCTGATAGCAATCACTAATTATTTTCCTCTTCAGATAATCTTTTTATGGAAGCTGTTTAGACAGTCTTTTATTTATGTATCATATCTTCAATATACAATTTGGCTCCTTTAAATAAAAATTACTCTTTCATGTTCTATATTGTTAATTTAAACTCACATAACTATCGTTTTTTGTGAAATGATTCCTTTTTGTAAATCATGAAATCATGCTCCTTGGAACACATTTTATTGGCTTATTTTACATTTTACTTTTTCTACTTGGGTTTAAGATGCCTTTTTACAGAAAGGATTGACATTTAGTTTTTCCAGTAACCCATGTAAACTGACTCAAAAAACTTTCACATAATAAATTTATATGTATAAATTGTATTTCTTTTATACCCAGAGCCAAAATAAAATAAACATGTAGTTCCACTGTCTTTGCATCATGTTTTCCACCTGATTTCCACTGAGGGTGTTTTGGTTTTACACAAGAGAGTCAGAGCTCAATTCCCAAGTTATTAATACAAGTGCAAAATCATATCTTTTCTCCAATTTGGGTAAGGCTTCATTAAATCCAAGCTCTGGGCAGAAATCTCCAGGTGCTACTTGTGGAGCAGTAACTTTAGCCATCCCTTTCCTCTTGGGATTTGTGTGTTCTTTTCCTTTCTAAACTTCTGGAATCCTTCTTTTCTGGTAGCTTAGTGATGCATTGAAACACCTTCTTAAGGCACTTTATCCAGAAATTTTAGCTTTTGATACCTGAAACTCTTCCTAAATATCTTATAATTGCCAAAAGAACACAGATGTGTATTGTTAAAAGATAAGTGAGGTATATTAAAATTTTTAAGGGTTTATTTGAGCACTTAACCATTTCAATCAGGTAGTGCTAAACCAGAGGTGGTTAGAAGCACTGCTGTTGGAGGCAGGAAGAAAAACTTCTATAAAGAAAACGAAGAAAAAAAGAAAGGAAATTATTTGATTGGCAGTTTAAAGTCTAGTTGGCTCTTTGTGATTTGTTGCCCTTAAAGTTTTGATTTTGTAACCCTGAGGAGTTTTGGTTTGCTTATGAGATTGTCATGTCATGAGAGCCACCTAAGTCTTATTTAATTAATTTAACAGTGTGTGTATAACTAAATCCATGTATTAGTTAACTCTTCCTTCAAAAATACTTATTTAAAAGTCACTATGTGTTAATGTTTTATTAGGCCATGAACATAAAAAGCTGATAAAGACACTCATGGAGTTTACAGTGTAGCATGTGAGTTGAGAATAGTAGAAACAGTAGAAAATAATAATTTAGTGTGAGACATAATAGGGTTTGAGCAACACAGGCTGTTCTGGGAGTGCATAAGAAGGGCATTGTTCCAGAGGTTCACAGTCAATCAGGAAGCTTCTGGGAGAAACTGACATCTCACATAGGACTCTTTAAGAAAGAGCAGGTGCTTTCCCAGAGAGTAAAACCATGAAAGTGAAAAATTTACAGACATTTGGACAATACATTTCCTTTAAAACTTTGTTTTTCATTTTTTAGCTTTCCTTCACTTCTGTCCTAACAAAATGCCTCTTCTCATTTCTGTATGACCCCCTTGTGAGATCCTCTGTGTGCAACTTCTTGAGAATGATAGAAAAGGTAAAAAAAAAATTAGAAAAAGATGCAGCCAGCACCCTCTTGTTACTTAATTACTTTTGATTTCATCTGTCCTATTTTCTGCAAAGTACCACTCTGCTATATTCACTGACATGACCATACTGCCCTCTGGAGGAGTATTTTAGCAATATTTTAAAAATACAGACAAAGTTTTGAGACATTAAAAAATTAAGCAGCTTTCAAGCCATGAAAAGACACAGAGGAAACTTAAATGCACATTGCTAAGTGAAAAAGGCCAATCTGAAAAATCTAAATACTGTGAGATTCCAAATTTGTGACATTCTGAAAAAGAGAAAACTATGAAGACAATAAAACCTCAGTGGTTGCCAGGAACTGGAGCAGAGAGAGATGCGCAGGCAGAACAAAGAGAATTTTTAGGACAGTGAAACTATTCTGTGTGATATATAATGATGGGTCTATGTCACTGTATATTTGTCCAAACCTATAGAATATACAACACCAAATGTGTACCCCAAGATAAACTATGGACTTAGGAAGACTTATGTGTCAATTTAGGTTCATCCTTGGTATGAAACATTCTATTCTACTGAATGATGTTGAAAACAGAGGAGGCTATGCATGTATGGGGAAAGGGGCTTATAATAAAACTTATTTTCCTTTCAATTTTGTGTAACCCTAAAACTGCTCTAAAATATAGGCAGATTTATCTAAAATGCAACTGGAATTTAGTGGGAGAGAAGGAAAGCATAATTGTATCACCTGGAAGTTCATAAGCTTAAATAGATCTCTGAAATTGGATTCTAGATAAGTGTGAATAATTTACTCTCCTTGATATTAAAGAAAAATTGCTTTAATTAAAAAAATTTTGATAGGTCTTCAAGAGAAGCTTAACATTTAGGTATTGCAAGGCTGGGTTGAAAAAAAGAAATATTTGACATATCCAAGTGTAGCGATTTTTTAAAAAGTTAAGTCATCAGGTTTTTTCACTTCCCTCAAGTTCCAATCTTCTTTTAGAGGGAAGTGTAGAAGGGACAGGGTAAAGCAAATTATTTCATTTTTAAGCTTGTTTTGTCCCAAAACCTAATTATATTCAAAGTAGTGGTACAAAATTTATTTGTTGATTTTGATTGACATAAATCAAGAATTAAAGTAATACATTTATTATTCAGAAATTTTCCTCATTTCAAAACAAAGATTTTTGAAAGTAAAAGAGCTGGCCTAAAAATATGGATTTTCAAGTTTTCAGCAAATAGGTAATAACTAAAAACAGCTAAGTAGATATGAATTCAAAACAATACTCACTTAATTGGATGACTACCGGAAATTGATGCTTTTGAACTGTGGTGTTGGAGAAGACTCTTGAGAGTCCCTTAAACTGCAAGGAGATCCAACCAGTCCATTCTGAAGGAGATCAGCCCTGGGATTTCTTTGGAAGGAATGATGCTAAAGCTGAAACTCCAATACTTTGGCCACCTCATGCGAAGAGTTGACTCATTGGAAAGACTCTGATGCTGGGAGGGATTGGGGGCAAGAGGAAAGGGGGACGACAGAGGATGATGGCTGGATGGCATCACTGACTCGATGGACGTGAGTCTGAGTGAACTCCGGGAGTTGCTGATGGACAGGGAGGCCTGGCGTGCTGCGATTCATGGGGTCGCAGAGAGTCAGACCCAACTGAGCAACTGAACTGAACTGACAGTCTAGGTACCAAAATGCAAATATTTTAAGCAAAAGTCCAGTGATTATTTGATTGACAAGTTACAAAGTAATTTCTGTAATACCAGTGCACAGAAGTTACAGGCTCTTTTAGTTCAGTTCAGTTCATGAATTTTATCTTTTGCATGAAAGCTTGTCACGTTGTTTTTTTCTCCTTTAACCTCTAGAAGAACAAATTTTATTCTACAGATATGTTTTTCAGCAGACAGCATTTGAAGACTCAAAGTGAAATGGAGCAACATTTTCAAGTAAAGAATCGTATATTCTACTGCTGTCTCCAGACTCATGATTCAAATGCCCTTAGGAGGCATAGCCAGTTATTAAACACATACTAGAAATAATAAATTATGTAAGCTATTCTCTAATATCAAGGAGTAAATAAAGCAAGCTGAAGGGCAAATAGCAAGTGCTGTATTCTTGGGATCAGATGATTTGTAGCTTTGGTTATTATTGTTTCTCTATTGATAGGGGAAGACCCCAAAAACTCTGCAAGTTAAACAGTTAATAATGTAAATAGTCATAATGCCCCAAACTTTTAAGCAAAAAACAATCTTTGAAGCTATTGCAACAGTGATGGCAAAATCTATTTGAGTAATTCTGTCTACTGTGTGCTCCCAGTCCATTTTGTGGTCAAATTCCAGCTAATGGCTGAAAGGATTTTTAAATATTTTAGGGTGTTAAATATTTTTGTAAGGTGGCACAGAAAAAAACCAAATGAACTTTTTAGCAATCCCAATGTAAATAGAACATATATGCTTAACATGGAGGCTTCATAAGTAAATTGTGTAAATTGTATGAAAATTATATAAATTACTTCATAAGTACATACCACGTTTGTGCTAGTTCTATGTGCTTCAGTGTTACAGTTCAGTTCATTCGCTCAGTTGTGTCCAACTCTTTGCAACCCCATGAATCTCAGCATGCCAGGCCTCCCTGTCCATCACCAACTCCCGGAGTTCACTCAGACTCACATCCATCGAGTCGGTGATGCCATCCAGCCATCTCATCCTCTGTCGTCCCCTTCTCCTCCTGCCCCCAATCCTTCCCAGCATCAGAGTCTTTTCCAATGAGTCAACTCTTCGCATGAGGTGGCCAAAGTACTGGAGCTTCAGCTTTAGCATCATTCCTTCCAAAGAAATCCCAAGGCTGATCTCCTTCAGAACAGACTGGTTGGATCTCCTTGCAGTCCAAGGGACTCTCAAGAGTCTTCTCCAACACCACAGTTCAACAGCATCAATTCTTCAGCGCTCAGCCTTCTTCACAGTCCAACTCTCACATCCATACATGACCACAGGAAAAACCATAGCCTTGACTAGACGGCCCTTAGTCGGCAAAGTAATGTCTCTGCTTTTGAATATGCTATCTAGGTTGCTCATAACTTTTCTTCCAAGGAGTAAGTGTCTTTTAATTTCATGTTACAGTAGTGCCTCCTTATCCACGGGGGATGTGTCCCAAGACCCACAGTGGATTCCTGAAACCACAGACAGAACTGAACCTGATGCACACATGACTTTTTCTATATGTACATACTTCTGATAAAGATTTATCATCGGGTACAGTAAGAGATTAACAGTTGCTAATAAAATAGAGCACTTATAACAGTAGAGTGTAATAAAAGTCCTGTGAATGTGGTCTCTGCAAATTTAATGCCTTTTTCATCTTGAAGCACTTATACACAACGGCTGCAACTTTCTCAGTTTGAAATGTGACAGCTAAACTAGCAAACTTTATTTCCCCTTCCTCACAGCTTCACAGGATATTCTTTCTTACCGCATATCTTACCAACTTCAACATATCTTTTTTTTTTCTTTCCTTATTGAGAATTTTCACCTTTTCACTTCAATGAAGCAGTTTCTGACTTCTCTTTGACATTTCCAAATTGCCTCCATCACTACCTTTGTGCTCTGGGGCCATTATTTAAGTAAAATAAGGGTGATCTAAACACAAGCACTGTGGTACCGCAAAACACAATCTGATAACTGAGGCAGGTGCCAAGCAGGTGCTAAGTGACTAACGGGGGATACGCTGAACAAGAGGTCATCTCAGACTGGATGGAGGGTCTGAGCTCGAGATTGCATTATACGACTCAGAATGGCAATTCTGAGTTTAAAACTTAAGGATTATTTATTTCTGGCATTTTCTAGTTCATATTTTTGGCCTGTAGTTGACTGCAGATAACTGAAACCATGGAAAGTGAAACCCCATGTAAAGGGGGATGACTGTGGTACCAAAGTAACCTCATCTGAAAAAGATAATTGATGAACTAAAGTACTGACAGAAGATTAAAGTCATTTTGACAACATATTGGGAAATATCAGTTTCTGTGTCCTACTGAAGGAAGCAAGGGGAATTCATTTATTCAACAGTACAATCTTTGCTAAATAGTCATTGCCTCACAACAGTCATTGAGAAGGTATATATCAGCTACTGTTTCTAGGATCAGAGCCTAGTGTGACGAATGGAAGAAGTAAGAATCCCTTACCTCAAGGAGTTTATATCCTACCAGAGAAAACAAATAAATAACATGGTAAATGATTAAAATACACAGAAGATATTTTTAAGTCATGAAGACCTGGCCTTCTGCTTTCAGTGTGATAGTCACAAGAAAAGTTCCAAAACTTTGGGAGTACACTTTAAAGTGTAGATAATAATAAAACTTTAGCCAAAATCAAAGAGATTCAAGATGCAATTTAAATATTCTTTTAAAAAAGTAAGAGTCCTAAAATGATCATATAAGAAAATTTGAGACAAGTATTGTGATATGTTATTCATAGCCAAAGTATTGGAGTTTCAGCTTCAACATCAGTCCTTCCAAAGAAATCCCAGGGCTGATCTCCTTCAGAATGGACTGGTTGGATCTCCTTGTAGTCCAAGGGACTCTCAAGAGTCTTCTCCAACACTACAGTTCAAAAGCATCAATTTTTTGACTCTCCGCTTTCTTTATGGAGAAGGAAATGGCAACCCACTCCAGTGTTCTTGCCTGGAGAATCCCATGGAGCGGAGCCTGGTGGGCTGCCGTCTATGGGGCTACACAGAGTCAGGCATGATTGAAGTGACTTAGCAGCTCAGCTTTCTTTATAGTCCAACTCTCACATCCATATGTGACTACTGAAAAAACCATCGCTTTGACTAGACAAACATTTGTTGGCAAAGTAATGTCTCTGCTTTTTAATATGCTGTCTAGGTTGGTCATAGCCTTTCTTCCAAGGAGCAAGCATCTTTTAATTTCATGGCTGCAGTCCCCATCTGCAGTGACTTTGGGGCCCAAGAAAATAAAGTCTCTCAGTTTCCATTGTTTCCCCATCTGTTTGCCATGAAGTGATATGCAGGTTTATCCACTGAAATAACTGTACAACCTGGTGAGGGAGGTTGATAATGGGGAAGGTTTTGCATGAATGAGGGAGAAGGCAATGGCACCCCACTCCTGTACTCTTGCCTGGCAAATCCCGTGGGTGGAGGAGCCTGGTGGGCTGCAGTCCATGGGGTGGCTAAGAGTCTGACACAACTGAGCGACTTCACTTTCACTTTTCTCTTTCATGCCTTGGAGAAGGAAATGGCAACCCACCCCAGTGTTCTTGCCTGGAGAGTCCCAGTGACAGCGGAGCCTGGTGGGCTGCCAACTATGGGGTCGCACAGAGTCGGACACGACTGAAGAGACTTAGCAGCAGCAGCAGCAGCATGCATGAATGAAGACAGAGGGCATTGGGAAATCTGTCTTCCATCCCATTTTCCTGTGACCCTAAGTAAGTAAAGTAACTGAAGTCGCTCAATGGTATCTGATTCTTTGTGATCCCATGGACTGTAGCCCACCAAGCTTCTCTGTCCATGGGATTCTCCAGGCAAGAATCCTGGAGTGGGTTGCCATTTCCTTCTCCAATGGATCTTCCTGACCCAAGGATTGAACCCAGGTCTCCTGCATTGCAGACAGGCCCTTTATCCTCTGAACCACCAGGGAAGCAAAAGCTAACCCTAAAACTGCACTAAAAAATAAAGCATATTTTTAAAAAGTTCCCTGAATACAAACAAGTTCCATTCCAAGAGTGCATTTGTAAGTCTAATTTGTTCCTCAGTCCAAGAAACTTAGCCTAGGTACCCAGCTAACACAATCAGCTATACCTACTGTTCTTTAATAGGTGTATACTACTTTTCACACAAATAATACTTTATTAAAAACAAACACAAAAAAACACAACACTTTTTATCTTACAGTACAACAGCTGGCATACTGGGGCTGGCCTCCAGTGAAGAGGCAAGAAGAGTTACTGACTGGAGAAAGGAGAAGAGGTGGGAGATGGCAGAGCTGAAGGATTGTCAGCAATAGGAGATGAGAGCAAGCTGCAATTTCACTCATACCTGATGCTGATGGAATACATGTTTGCATCTTTGAAAGTTTGCAACTGAGGGTTCATATATAGGAACTTACTGTACCTAATTAGCTTTCCCTGGGGCTGACACTGGACATAGAAGGTCCTACTTAACTACAATGAAGCTTTATTATCTTCAAGGTCAATTTAAGAAGCACATTGGCATTAGAAGGTGTCAGACAGTACTTGTTGAAAGAACGTGGACCTTAAAATCATTCCAAAAATTTAGATCCCACTTTTGTCTTTTATCTACTAGGTGACTTTTGAAAAGGAACTTAATTGTTTGAGTGACAGTTTTATCACTTATGGAAAAGATGAATGCAATATTTACTCAGAAGATTATTGAGGCCATTCATGGGACAGATATGTAAAACAACCAGCACAAGTCACGTAGCCAATACATTTGCCTGCATAATATGAGACTGGAGTCTGAATGTAACGGCCAGTTTCTCACACACATCTCAAGATAAGATCACTGCTTCTTGGATTCTGTGCAAATACCACTGAAGGGTCCAGTCACAAGATGTGGTGAATGTGCTCTCTGAGTGAGCTCAGCATTTTCACAATTTTTCACACATCTATTTCCTACTGACGTCGATTCCATAGTCCCCAAATGACTTAACGACACAATCCCTCTTTACTTTTGGATCATTTAAAACGATGTATATTTCAAGACTTAAGGAATTCAACTCTACTCCAACCACAACAGCATTTTGAGGAAAATAAAAGTCCTCACAGAAATAGGACCAGTGCTGAGGAGTACATCGGGCGCTGATGGGCAAGCGTACTTGAGTCTGTTTTCAAACTCTCCACAAATGTAGGAGTCCACCATTAAGTACCGAAACAAGTAAGGAAAAGATGTCTTGGACTGAATTTGGATTTATATTTTTCACATGTCAGCTGAATAGAACTTCTCTTGTTTTCAATGGAATAAATTTGGCCTTACATACTGTAATTAAACCTGCCCCAGAAAGGCACACAAATATTTGAAATGATAAGTTTAGATTAATAAAAAAGATTCACATTTTCATGTACTTCTATTAAAAATTATTTACCATATATCAATAATACCCACTTAAATATGCATATTTACACTTTTTCATTGAGTAAATATTTCCCTCATCTCTTTTTGTATTTTTTGTAAGTCATAGATTTACCATGTGTTACATTTACATATTCTCATTTGTTGTATCAATCATGAAAGAGAAGACAAGGGGTAATGGGATTTGTTAGCTAATTTGTGCTCTTTCAGCTTGCTCTAAGTATTTGTCCCAAAGCGTAGAAAGATACTTCAGAGTCTTACATAAACTGTAGCTGCATTGATATCTTTTTCTCACAGTAAAAGTGAAAGTCACTCAGTCATGTCTGACTCTTTGTGACCCAATGGACTATACAGCCATTCCCTTCTCCAGGAGATCTTTCCAACCCAGGGATTGAACCCAGGTCTCCTGCATTGCAGGTGGATTCTTTACCAGCTGAACCACCATGGAAGCCCAAGAATACTGGTGTGGGTAGCTTATCCCTTCTCCAACAGATATTCCCCATGCAGGAATCAAAACAGGGTCTCCAGCATTACAGAAAGATTCTTTACCAACTAAGCTACCTACCCGCTTCAGTATTCAAACCTGAAGAATTCCATGGACTGTATGGGGTCACAAAGAGTCGGATACGACTAAGCAACTGTCACTTCACTTAACTTTCTGAAAGTAAAGGACTATTAAAAACAGCAAGAGATCAGACCTCTCAATATGTTCTGATCACTGTCTCACATACAGAATAAACTCAGGAAACATTAGATCACTGTAAACATGAACGAAAGAATCAGGTTTTAAATTTTATATGATTTAAAACTTTCTGAAAGCATGATTTAAGAAACCATGGAAAATTCAGAATCAGAAAATTAAACTGAAATACTAAATAAACGAAGCTTACCACCCATGATTCTTTAATATGGTAATATTTTCAAAATACATTCCACACATGTAAATCGGGCTTATCACTCATCACTCTGAATGTCAGTGGTTGTATGGTGCTGTTTTACAATGAGGGGGTCCCAGGACTCATAACCAGGCAGTACTTAAACAGCCACGGATTGTCAGGATCTGAAGTTTCTTACCACTAATTTTTAATTTTTATTTTTGTTTCCTCCTCAACTCAAGTTAGAAGCACTGTTTTCTTTCCTTTTTTAAATAAAAATGTGACTGCAGAGATTCATGTGGACTTCCCAGGTGCCAAAGTCATTCCTATAAATTAAGTGCGTGAATCTACATTTCTTTTGGTGACATTCAGGTTCTTTGGCTCATGTTCTGAGTTCTTGAGCAACCTAGACAATTGGTTTGCCTGCTGACTGCGAAAATTTCAGTAGTTCTGCCATAGCCGCAGCATGCAGCTGCTGCTGCTACCCAACAAACAGGTCTTACCCACTGGCATCTCTTTTTTTTCTGGATCAGTTCAGTTCAGTCGCTCAGTCATGTCCGACTCTTTGAGACCCCATGAATCGCAGCATGCCAGGCCTCCCTGTTCATCACTATCTCCTGGAGTTCACTCAGACTCACACTCAGACTCAGTCCATTGAGTCCGTGATGCCATCCAGCCATCTCATCATCAGTTGTCCCCTTCTCCTCCTGCCCCCAATCCCTCCCAGCATCAGAGTCTTTTCCAATGAGTCAACTCTTCTCATGAGGTGGGCAAAGTACTGGAGTTTCACTCTATTTAAAAACAAGAAATATTCTCTTCTAAGCCTATCTAAATCAGGTCTGACTCCTCACAGAAAGTTCCCAACACACTGTCTTTTCAAATATGTTGTTCTACTGTGAGTTTGGGGCTCCTGGGCTAATATACAGTGTTCTACAGAACACGTATTTGTAAAACAAGATAACAACTACTGTAGTTTTAGCTTCCTCAGTAGTCAAACTTGCAACCATTCTGAAAAATGGGTTTCCTTATTGTCATTTTATAATTGAAGAAACTGAGGGTCAGAGAAGCTGAGAATTTTGCCCAAAGTCAAACAGTTCATAAACAATGTATATAGAATAAAACTTTCACTTTGCTTTCAGAGAACATTCATTTACGCATCCTTCACATGGTCTCTGAGTGCAAAACTGACAGAAGCCTTCTACTTTTAGCTATTTTTAGCATTTGGCTTTGCCTAGAGGAGTCTGAAAAGAGTGACATAAAATATAAGTTTTAAACTGGAAGCAATAGGAGTGATCACCTAATTAGACATTATTTTAAAATGAACACCCTATCTAGACAGTGAATCAGGACAAAGTTGGAACTAGAATAGACATTTTCTTAAGCTCATGAAAGATGCACCTTGAGTAGTCAATTCCACAGCATTTGGAAAATGAGACACAGGCTTCCCCCACTATCCAGCAACAGGACATTCCTATGAAACCTTTGGGCTGAAACAGCATAAAAAGAGCATATTCCCCCTGCTTTCCAAAAGCTCACCTTACACCACTTTGCTTTTACAGAAGACTTGTATTAGTAGAGAAGAGCTTAATTCATAAAAGAGAAATCCTCTTTGAATTTCTTTTGGTTAGTGAAAATAGGTACTAATGTAGAGTAGAGGTCTTTCCCAAAAGCCAAGCAGCTTAAAAAGAAATGGAAAAATAAAAAAGAGCCAGATACCTGTCCTTGCTCTGGGGCACATGCTTTCTGCAAGACCTACACCTAAAGCAGTTATCACTAAGAACAAGAGAAAACACAAAAGATGTCCCTTACTGTGGGGACTGAAGCAGCTAAAACCTCAAATTTTCAGTTTGGAAAAACTGCAATTTCTCTGACAGCGCTCTTCTCAGGGAAGAGTAATCAGGATGTTGCTGAATAGCTCCATATGCTGGCATTTGGGTAGTATTACACAGAGTAGTTCCTGGAGAAGAAAACAGCAATCCACTCCAGTATTCTTGCCTGGAGAATCCCATGAACAGGGGACCCTGCTGGGCTACAGTCCATGGGGTCGAAAAGAGTCCGACACGGCTGAGCGACTTCACTTCACACAGAGTAGTTAGACTTCAGAGTGACCATTTTTTTTAAATGGTGTACTTTTATTTACAGGCTATGGTAGTGGCAAGAATACACAGAAGAACTATACAAAAAAATCTTCATGACCCAGATAATCATGATGGTGTGATCACTCACCTAGAGCCAGACATCCTGGAATGCAAAGTCAAGTGCGCCTTAGGAAGCATCACTACAAACACAACTAGTGGAGGTGGTGGCATTCCAGCTGAGCTATTTCAAATCCTAAAAGATGAAGCTATGAAAGTGCTGCACTCAATATGCCAGCAAGTTTGGAAAACAGCAATGACCACAGGACTAGAAAAGGTCTGTTTTCTTTCCAATCCCAAAGAAAGGCAATGCCAAGAATGCTCAAACTACCACACAATTGCACTCATCTCACATGCTAGTAAAGTAATGCTTAAAATTCTCCAAGCCAGACTTCAACAGTACGTGAACCGTGAACTTTCAGATATTCAAGTTTGATTTAGAAAAGGCAGAGGAACCAGAGATCAAATTGCCAACATCTGCTGGATCATTGAAAAAGCGAGAGTCCCAGAAAAACATCTATTTCTGCTTTATTGATTTTGCCAAAGCCTTTGACTGTGTGGATCACCAAAAACTGTGGAAAATTCTGAAAGAGATGGGAATACCAGACCACCTCACCTGCCTCCAGAGAAATCTGTATGCAGGTCAAGAAGCAACAGTTACAACTGGTCATGGAACAATAGATTGGTTCCAAATCGGGAAAGAAGTACATCAAGGCTGTATATTGTCACCCTGCTTATTTAACTTCCATGCAGAGTACATCATGAGAAACGCCGGGCTGGATGAAGCACCAGTTAGAATCAAGATTGCTGGGAGAAATATCAATAACCTCAGATACGCAGATGACACCACCCTTATGGCAGAAAGGGTAGAAGAATTAAAGAGTCTCTTGATGAAAGTGAAAGAGGATAGTGAAAATGT
Organism: Capra hircus; assembly: GCF_001704415.2. NCBI lineage: Eukaryota > Metazoa > Chordata > Mammalia > Artiodactyla > Bovidae > Capra > Capra hircus. The sequence goes on along the minus strand of NC_030821.1, from coordinate 23,468,283 downwards.
TGGCTTAAAACTCAACATTCAGAAAACGAAGATCATGGCATCTGGTCCCATCATCACTTCATGGCAAATAGATGGGGAAACAATGGAAACAGTGTCAGACTTTATTTTGGGGGGCTCCAAAATCACTGAAGATGGTGACTGCAGCCATGAAATTAAAAGACACTTACTCCTTGGAAGGAAAGTTATGACCAACCTAGACAGCATAATGAAAAGCAGAGGCATTACTTTGCCAACAAAGGTCTGTCTAGTCAAAGTTTTGGTTTCTCCAGTAGTCATGTATGGCTGTGAGAGTTGGGCTATAAAGAAAGCTAAGCACTGAAGAATTGATACTTTTGAACAGTGCTGTCGGAGAAGACTCTTGAGAGTCTCTTGGACTGCAAGAAGATCCAGCTAGTCCATCCTAAAGGAAATCAGTCCTGAATATTCATAGGAAGAACTGATGTTAAAGCTGAAACTCCAATACTTTGGCCACCTGATGTGAAGAACTGACTCATTTGAAAAGACTCTGATGCTGGGAATGATTGAAGGAGGAAGGAGAAGGTGATGACAGAGGATGAGATGGTTGGATGGCATCACCGATTCAATGGACGAGTTTGAGCACGTTCTCGGAGTTGGTGATGGACAGGGAAGCTTGGCATGCTGCAGTCCATTGGGGTTGCAAAGAGTCATACATGACTGAGTGACTGAACTGAACTGATGGCATGCGCAAAAATGAGGCATGAATACTGGGACAGAGAGTGGGGGGGGGGCAATCAGTGGGCTAACCGAAGAAATAAAACATATTTGACTGTTGGTTTAGAGACTCAAAGTTCTTCACTTGACCTGAAATAATGAATCAATGAATCCTAGGGATCCAGTGATCTAAAGGAAAATAAAACACAGTGACTGTAAAAAAATGAAAGTTCTGTATGACAGTGATTAACACAACACACAAAGGACATTCTAACTCATTCTAATCAGAATGAGTATGGTGTGGTTTTCCGGTTGCCTGCCACTTCTTCCTTCCTCTCTACCCCAGTTTCCAGTAATCCACTCATCCAGTAATTATTCAACCAATACTGAGTCAGCAAATATTTACTGAGCACCTACTATGTCCTAGGGTTTTTACTATGAAGTGGAAATACATGGTGAATGGCACAAGTCCTTTCCCTAAAAGAGTTTACATTCTATAGTGGGGTGAATGGGAGGACAGGGGAGATAAATCAAATAAATATACTTCAGGCGGTGATTAGTAGGATAACCAATGAGTGGAAGAGCGTATAGAGTTATGAGATGGCTACAAATTTACAGAGATGATCAGGAAAGCCCTCTCTCAAGAGGGACACTGAGAAGAGATGTGAAGAACGTATAGGACAAAGAGAAGGGAAGAAAATAGACACTGTGATAGTCTTTGACATGCGGGGATATATTCAAGAATTAATATCAGTAAGTAGAGGAATGACCCATACCACCATCCTCCCAGCTATTGTGATCCTGAAGCTGGAAGCCCATCCTGGCCATCTTTCCAGAGTATCTTCCTCTGTTAGGGTGGACTAGAAAGCTAATGGCCTCCTGGTCTGTTATGAATCATCTCTAGATCTTAGCAAAGTTAACTTGGATCATGGCCTGACTCAGCATTTCAGCATATATAACTATCTTCACCTTACCAGGCTGACCACTTTGCTTTTTATTGCAACATACACTGGTATTTTCCTGCCTTTGACCTTTTAAATCAAAGAATAATGCAGCATGGGCCAACTGTAGGTTAGGAATGAGCATGATTATAGAAGACAAATGCCCAGCAGAGAATGGAAAGAAAATAGTTCAGATTGTGCTAGACTTTTCCTCAAATCCCTGCGAAAGCACATGCCTCACAGGCCTCTTATGTTCCACAGACCTAGAATTAAACTCGTGATATTGACTCCTGGCACCCAAACCTGATCTTCTTGCTGTGATCTCTATTGTAGTAAATGACTCCTCTTCTTACCCATTTCCACGTATCTGAAACCTCAGAGTCATTCTTGACACCACCTTCTCTGATACGTCATACCCCTAATAAACTGCCAGTAATACTGATTCTGTAAAGTATGTCTGTCTGCTTTGATCTGCTCCTTTGCCACATCTATACCCAAGCCACTATTATTGATCAGTTAAACCACAGTAATTGACCTATGATTTATTTCTGGTTTTTGTCCACTCTGTCCATGCTTCATCTACTTCATTTTTCTGCCCACACCCAGAATTCTTTTTTAAAAAATTATGAAGTCTCTGTACTGCTTAAAATTTTTACTAGCTTCACACTGTCCTTTAGGAAAAAATACAAAATACTTTTTAGTGTCCCTTCAGAATTACATACACAAGGAAATTCTCCTCTCTGTTTTAGGCAATAAACTGTTAAAATGGTATATTAAATGCCCATGTACCACCCATAAAACCACATAGTTCATTAAATTTACAAAAATTTTATACCAATAAATTTATTTTTCACTTGATTTCCAAGTTTTCTAGAGCATGTTTAATTTTTTCAAAAATACTCTGAAAATGTCAAGTATCAATGGGTAATGATTTTTAATATAACATCAATAAGCAAAATACCCAACTTTTTTTCTTTTAACTAACGTTTCCTTTCAAAGACTTTGGGTCTAAAATCTCTAACAGTGCACTTTTTCAAATGCAATTCAAGTACAACTCAATCCAAAGAGATGGGGAGAGTCAATCCTCATCAATCTTTCACTGGCATTTATGATATCACCACATTGATGAATAAGAAAATAATAGCATGTATTGTCCACCCATGTAATTAGTTCGCTATTTAGTTGTTAATGTAAGTGACAAACTAAAGCATAACTATTATATTTAAATGGAAAAAAAAGTATTGTCTTATGTAACTAACTCTCCCACACAATGCAACAGAAAGAACATGAAATCTGATGTAAACAGACCTAGTTAGGGATTGTGGCCAGGTATTAAGAGACTGGAGCAAGTTATGTCATCTCTCTGGAATTCTATTTCTTCATTTCAAGATAGGACATTTTGGAAGAGGGGCAAATTCCTTTTATAGAATTGAAAACAATGTTAAGTAATATCTATAAAACAATATTAGCAAATATGAAATGTGTCAAACCTATACCCAATCACATTTAAGTCTATGTGAAATAAAATCTTATATACTTGTAGATTAATCACTTTTAAAAGTGTAAGTCAAAGGCTTTCTCCTTTGCAATATTGAAATATCACTGGCTTTAGACTAATTTTAGAAAGGACTAGCCTAAAAGAAAATCTAATAATAAACTGTGAGTATCAACCTGTTCTTGACTAGCCAAACTCCTCATGCTGCTACTTTCCTGGGTGGAGCTAATTACAGGCATTTCTCTGCACTGAGGGGGCTGCTTCAGCTTGTACAAGTCACTAAATCATAAGAGAATCACGTGTCCTGTGTGTGCTGTGGGACCAGCTGTTCTTCCCCATCCTTTGTCTCCAACTGACAACCTAGGCAGCAGTCAGCAACCATCATGGACAGTGAATGACTTTCTCCAAATGATTCTAGTACCCAATCGTAAGATCCAATTTTTCAGTCTTCCCAACTGAGGCCCCAGACATCACAGAACAGAGAAGACTCAAATTTCTATTCTTCTTATGTCCTGTTTGAATTTCTTTCCCATTGAATATGTGGATTTATAATAAAACGACTAGACCAGTAAGCTTTGGGATGAATATTATGTAATAGTGATACAACCTACATGGGAGCTTCCATGTAGGCTACAAAGAACTGGCATTGCTTTTGAGTCTGGGCTTAGGAGGAGACTGAAAGGCCTTGAGCAGACTGTTATTGAAAACTGAAAATATCTCAAGGAGAGGGTTATAAAGCTTAGGCAGACAGGGAGAAAGTGTTATTGGACATTGGAGGAAAAGATTTTTGATAGGAAATATTGGAGAGTTTAGCCAAACTGTTGCTGATGATAACATAGAAGACAGATAAAAGGTGTTAGAAGTTGTAGAACTTCTAACAAAGGTGTTAGAAGTTGTAGAACTCAAGAGTTATGCATATAACCATGTACCATATAATCACTTACCATGTCAATAAATCATATTGATTCATAAAGACCTTCGGTTATGACTGTGGGTTGTTTCTGAAGTCTTTAAGCTGTGACTTTGAGTTTGGTCTCATGAGGTTGTTCAACCACTACTCCACTAAGGCTTATAGCACTGTTAGGTGGTATTTCATCTATGCATCAAAGTACCAGAGTAATAGTAACAAAAAATTGAAGATAATGTATTCTTATCTTTCTAATAATCCCGAGACCAGAAGGCAAATGTGTTCCTTGTTAAGTAATGATAATGATTGTTTATATAAACTTTAAGTTGACAATGCATATTTATATACATAATCTTACTTGATCTTCTCATTTAACCCTTGAAGTAGTTATTTCACTTTTAATAAGCGAAAACCATCCACAATAACTTATTTGCCCAAATTCATAACAAGTAAGTGGGCTTCCCTGGTGGCTCAGAGGGTAAAGCATCTGTCTACAATGCAGGAGACGCAGGTTCAATCCCTGGGTTGGGAAGATCCCCTGGTAGAAGGGAATGGCAACCCAATCCAGTACTCTTGCCTGGAAAATCCTATGGACTGAGAAGTCTGGTAGGCTACAGTCCATGGGGTTGCAAAGAGTTGGACATGGCTGAGCAACTTCACTTTTCACAAGTGATCAACCAAGGACTATATGTCAGGTTCTCTAATCATAAGCCTTTTGTTCTTTTACAAATAAGAAATGATTGTATAGAATTCCTGATATTTTAAAATTACTTGACTAAATATACAGTCCTGCATGTTATGACAGCTATGACTCTCAGTTTTTAAAGGAGAGAATTTCACCAAATTGAGAAACATCCTGTGTCAAGCCCTGCCACTCCAAAAATAATATCTGTAACTGCAATTAAGTTCTTAAAAGAATAAACAGAAAGCATAGATAATTTCAAGCATATGTGAAGAGAAATATCAGAAAAAGTGATACAGGAGGTAATTATTCCCATCACCAAGTACTTCTTCATGTACAGAATGAATTACTATTATCACTGAAGGCTCCGTTACTTATTAAATAAACTTCAATTTATTAAAATTTAATTTCCACCAAACTTAGTAGAAATAAAGCTTGCCACAGATTTTGAAAAAACAAACAATGGCAAATTATCTAGTCTAGCTACAGCAATTTTGTAAAGTGGAATAAACACGCCTTTATTATCTAACTCTTTAGTTCTTAGTTATTAATAAAGCAATTCATATTTGTTCTTTGTTAGCTTTCAAGGAAGCTGTGATTTAATTGATTTCAATCAACATTTATTGAGTATAACTCTATGCAGGGCACGTATCTGGGTGTTGGAAGCATTTAATTACAATAACCCATGGCCCCTGATCTCCAATGAAAACAATATGCAAACACTTGTAAGACAAAGCAGATTTTGGCAAGTGCTACACAAGAGGTTTATATACAACAAAGGAAGAGGGAAGAAGAGATTTAATCCAGACTTAAACTGTGTGCAAAAGCTTTGATGAAGAAGCAGTAGTGAATATAAAGACTTCAAGACTTGAAGGCTGACAAATACCCATATTTCCACTTAAAGATGTTCTTAGTTTAGTTCTACTGAACTGTTTTCAATAGCCTGTGTTGGTAGGCTCAGCTTTGTAAACCCAAGGTCTCAGCAATAACTTTAATTCTATATGTATTGATTGATCATGGAGCATTTAAGTAAATTATGACCAATATGGTATGTTCTATAACAGCGGTTCCCAATCTCTGTGCCACAGACAGGTACTTCCTGTCAGATCAGCGGGGCATTAAATTCGAAATAAGTACACGATAAGTGTAATGCATCTGAACCATCCTGAAACCATGCCCTCCCCTTCTCCCACTCCCCCAGTGGAAAAACTGACTTCCGCAAAACCTGTCCCTAGTGTTGAAATGGCTGGGGACTGCTGGTCTACAAGACGGTTTCCAACAAACAGCATCCCTCTTCTCCACTAAACAAGTAGATAAGTAAAACAGAATAAAGAGAAGACCAAACTAGTATCTCTGCTGAGAGTTTAGTCAAGAATAAGATGGATGCCTGGGTGAGCCAAATTCACCTGTTATGCAAACCTTGGAATAAGAACATTGACTCACCAGTCACAGAAGCTCTGGCCTTTGCACCAACCAACCTTCACCTCTCTCCTCCGGGGCAGAGCTGGAAGAAGAAGGAAACAGTACTTCCTGCAAGCAGCAGGCTCTCAGGAGAAGTCTGGAGCCCTGCTGAAGGGGATCAGGGGGTTGAGAAAAAAAAAGGACAGTTAGAGCTTCAGCTAGGCCCAGCTAAGATAAGGGTGCATGGGTGCACGTGTGCTCACTCAGTCGAGTCCGACTCTTTGTGACCCCATGGACTGTAGCCCTCCAGGCTCCTCTATCCATGCAATTCTCCAGACAAGAATACTGGAGGGGGTTGCCATTTCCTTCTCCAGGGGATTTTCCTGACTCAGGGATTGAACCCTAGTCTCCTTTATCTCCTGCATTGGCAGGTGGATTCTTTTCCACTGAGCCACCTGGGAAGCCCCAAGCTGAGTATCTCTTTCAAATTTCCTATGCAAATAAGTTACTCTCCCTCCTCTGGGGAGACAGAGATAGAAGAAAAGGACCAGGAGTGCTGAGAGAATGAGCCTCCTCATGGCAACCAGAAGCAGGGAAGTTGTGATACATCTTAAATATCCCCCAAGATGATATGGATGATTAGAGAAGAGATGCATCTTTTTGTATTGATCACTCACTGTTTCTCTTTTACAGACTTGCTCATGCTTTTAAGTTTTAAAGAATGGTCCATTTTTCTCTTGTTGACTTGTGTGATTCCAAATCAATAGTGTAACAGTAAGTACAAGAGCAAAACAAGTAGTTAGCACCCTGGTGTCTCACGTATAGAGCCTCTCTGCTTCTCATTTTTCTTTCAGTTTTTATCATCCACCTTCCCTCCCCACTGGGGACTGTCTGGAAATGCAGGAAGGAGGCACCTTTTATTGATTGGTTGCTATGCTTGAAACCAAAAGGCAAGAAGAGGGAAAAAAGCAAGTGAAACAGGCAAGAGTAATACAAGAAGAATTGGCTGGGAGGAATACTAGAAACAGAATTTTCTAGAACAGGTATTTCTCCTTAAACCAGAGAATGATTGAGTAGGTATTTTAAAGAGTGGCCATGTTCCTGAGTCCTGTGCAAATGTGTTAGTAAACTGACATAAAGCTGGATTAAACATAAATAAACAACAAGGACCACAGGAGTTCTGCTCAATGTTATGTGGGAAGGGAGTTTGGGGAAGAATGGATACACATATGTGAATGACTGAGTCCATCTGCTGTCTACCTGAAACTATCAAAACGTTGTTAATTGGCTGTACACCAGGATAAAATAAAAGAAAAAAAAGTCAAAAATCCAAATAGCTGTGTTTGCATACTCATCTATGTTTAACATGTATTATAAGGAGCAAGAGCTTTGAAATGAAATAAATATTTGAAAGTGTGTAGACCAAAAATATTTGGGGCATATAGATACCTTCTTATTTATCTATATCAACTACATTTTAGTTCTTTTAAACAAAATTGTGACTATATCGGCTTGAGTCCCCACCACTTATATCTCAGAAATGAACACTGAAAGCTCTTTTGTTCTCTTGAATTATCACTATTTCAACCTAATATTTGGAAGCAGGTAAGTCGTGACCAAGATGAACTGATAATTTTGAGTTTATCTGCAGGATTTATTCATTAGGTAAAAATTTCATCGTATTGCAAAGAGAATAATGGTGGACAGGGAAGGAAACGCAACATTCCAGAACATTTACAACTTTGATGTGATCGTACATATTTTAGCTTCAGTCTGTGACTTTATTAAAACTATAGTATATTCATATTTCCCTTGTGGCTCAGACAGTAAAGAATCTGCCTGCAAAGCAGGAGACCTGGGTTTAATCCCTGGGTTAGGAAGATATCCTGGAGAAGGGAATGGCTACCCAGTCCAATAGTCTTTCCTGGAAAATCCCATGGACAGAGGAGCCTGGTGGGTTACAGTCCACGGGGTCGCAAAGACTTGGACGTGACTGAGAGGCTAACACTTTAGCTTTTCCTCTATATTTCATGGCACAGGTACACTTCTCTTTACAGAGAGAAGGCTCAAAACCAACTGAACTTGTCACTTTAAATGAAGACATATTGTGGTAACTTTCTCTCAGAAGAACTATTTCTGAAATTAATAACTGCGGTTTTCTGAAGCGCTACATTCTGGCTTTCCTCTAGTTTTTCATGTCAAGTTCTGCTCCAAGTAAAGATTTTCATATTTCATGAGTTATTATCACTACCTACAGCTTGCCAATATAGGAAGAGATCTGGCAGAAGAAATCACCTTGCTGGCCTTGAAATGTTGGGAATTCTAATTAGTGCAGGGTAGTGACAGCTTGTGCCACCTGGAGTATTTTAATATTCTTCCCTAATGAGATGAATATCACTTCCCTGCAATCAGGGAGATTTCCCAGGGTTCCCAATCAACTCACACTATTTTTAGATTCATTCAAATTGGCTAATTATGAGGATTAGCATGAATTATCCCTGTGTTTTACTAGATGTCCAAGTGTCATTTCAATATCAGAATTACCGTCTTGGTGTTCTGTGGAGAAAGGTTGCTGCTGCTACTGCTAAGACACTTCAGTCGTGTCTGACTCTGTGCGACCCCATAGACGGCAGCCCACCAGGCTCCCCTGTCCCTGGGATTCTCCAGGCAAGAACACTGGAGTGGGTTGCCATTTCCTTCTCCAGTGCATGAACGTGAAAAGTGAAAGTGAAGTCGCTCAGTCTTGTCTGACTCTTTGCAACCTCATGGACTGCAGCCTACCAGGTTCCTCCGTTCATAGGATTTTCCAGGCAAGAGTACTGGAGTGGGGTGCCATTGCCTTCTCCATGGAGAAAGGTTAGGAATGGTTCAAGTTACACCCCACACTGCACAGAATTTGTTGAAAAGATGTATCTGATCTTAAAACCAGATCTTGATTAGAGATGCTCTACTTTAGGAAGAGAGTAAGAAGGGATTGGTAAATATAAAGCCTTCTCAGAGGGCTTTCTAAAGATCTCAGTTTTTAATTCAACAATGGAGGGAAAATTAGGTAACTGACAACAAAGTAAATGGGCTTGATATTTCATTGATAATTCTAGAACTCAAAATATCATTAAAATATTAAAGCTGATTAAAAGGATTTTAAGTTACATTTGAAACAAAATAATTATAATAGTCTGGGGTAAATAGAGTCTTGGTAAGGCATGGCAAAGTCATGTGGAACTACTCAACTTGCCCAGAGGAGTGAAAGATTTTTAAGAGAATACATTTCTCTTTTTAAAAAATGAAAATGTTCTTATGGACGGACCACCTTCTAGGATTCTGAGAAAGCCCATGGACCCACCTGCCGGTCTCTTAAACTCTGAACACTGCTGGAGATCAGGAGGAAGAGGAAAAGTTTGAAGACCAGTTTTGATTTTTCAAGAGGAGACAAAACAGATCAGTGAGCTCTTGAGTCTGACCTTGGGCAACACCCTGAACTAGATTATTATTAAAGGAACAATTTGTGAGCTTCTGCAAGGGAAGTATCGGAAGGTCTGCCACGTGGCCTTTCTAAGAGCTGCTGAAAGGAGGATGTGTGACCCCAAGGAATTAACTTTTTCTTTATCAAAAGATTCCTGCTGTTATGGGCTGAACTGTGTCAACCTCAAAATTTATAGGTTGAAATCCTAACCACCAGTATCTCAGAATGTGGCTGTATTTGGAGATAGGGTCTTTAAAGAAGTGATTAAGTTCAAATGAGGCCGTCCAAGTGGGCCCTGCTCCAATATGCCTGGTCACCGTTTAAGATGAGATTAGGACACAGAAACGCCCAAAGGGAAGGCGGTGTGAAAACACAGGGAGAAAACCAGTCTAGGAGAGAGACCTCAGAGAAAAACCGACTCTGCCGACACCTTGATCTCAGACTTTGAGCCTTCAGAGCTTTGAGGAGATAAAGCTCTGTTATTTAAGCCACCCAGTCTGGAGTGCTTTGTTATGGCGGCACAAGCAAATGAAACACAGCAGGTAAAGTTCAATAAGAATCTTGTGGCGGCAATGTAAAATGGAGGACCCGTAAAGGTACCATAATAAAAACAGGATCTTCGATTCTCTGTACTTACATTATTTGGTACTCAGTTGAGAGAGATAAGTCATGCTAGCTATTTTAACAGAGGGAATTTAACCTAAAAAATTGCTAACTAGCCATCTGAATTCCCTGGGACATCCATAACAAAGAACCACAAATTGGAGGGCTTAGACAACAGAAGCTTACTGTCTCACAGTTCTGGAGACGGGAAGTCCGAGATCAAGGTGTCAGGAGGGGTGCTTCCTTCTGAAGGCGGTGATGGAGAAGCTGTTCCTTGTCTTTCTCCTCATTTCTGGTTGTTTTCTGGCAATCTTTGCCAATCCTTGGTTTATGGATATCTCACCTTGATCCCTGCCTTCCTGTTCACATGGTGTTCTCCCTAGGTGAGCAACTGTCTCTGTGTCCAAATTTCCCTTTTTAGAAGGACAGCCTCATATTGCACAGGGCTTCCTCCATGGCTGCGGTAAAGAATCTACCGGCAATGCAAGAGACTTGCAGGAGACTTGCAGGAGAGGCAGGTTAGATCCCTGGGTCAGAAAGGTCCCCTGGAGTACAAAATGGCAACCCAGTCCAGTATCCTTGCCTGGGAAGTCCCATGGACCAAGGAGTTTGGCAGGCTGCAGTCCACGGACTCACAGAAGAGCAACTTAACAACAACGAAACAACAAGCTATTGCACGAGGGCCCACCCCAGTGAGCCCATCTTAACTACCTGCGAAGGCCGGAAGAACCAGAGCTTAAAGCAGTCACTTATGTTAGGGACGAAATAGAACTGGCCACTGCAAGTGCATTGAAGAAAATGACCCTTAATCTTACCTAAGTTACAGAATTTTCAGCTCTTCTCGGAAATCAGCAGAGGACTTCAGCGAATCTCCCAGCCACCAAGTCTGCCCACATCAGGTCTGGACTTGCTTGTTCTCCTCGATCCAATAGGGAAGAAAACCCCTCGGCAACCAGTCATATGAAAAAGCCAAATCATTTTCACGTTTGCCTCATTAAAACCCCTGACTTGTGAGCAACTCAGAATTCATTGCTTTCAGAGCCTTGAGTTTCCAGGTGGAAACCCTTGCAATAAACACCTCTTTCTCCTTTGTTTTTCTCACTGTGAAGAGTTTGGTTTTTGACAAATCCTATTTCCAAGTAAGTTTCCACTTCCAGGTACTGGGGCTTGGAATTCAGTATCTTTTAAGGGAACACAATTGAATCCATAATACTAGGTAATCTAAAAACCAAAACATTTTACAGAGATAGAAACTGAAGGAAGAGCTACCACCATTAGCACTGGAGGGGCAAAGGGAAGGGGCCGAACATAAAATGTAGAAGCCTAGAGAAGGCCCCTCAAGGAGCTAGAGGAAGGGGCGTGTGTGTGTATGTCACTCAGTCGTGTCCGACTCTTAGCGACCCCATGGACTGTAGCCTGCCAGGTTCCTCCATCCACGGGGATTCTCCAGGCAAGAATACAAGAGGGGGTTGCCATTTCCATCTCCAAGAGGAAGGAGTACTTGTGCTCACCTGGTGGAATCCTTGAGAAGGGTGCAATGAGGCTGCTTCTGCAAATGCTGGGAAATGGAAAATGCTGGAAAAACCACAGACTTTGGAGAAACTGCATGCTGGATTCAGCAAAAAGGCACTGCTCTTCCTTGGGTGAAGCATCACCGGGGTGATGCTCAGGGGAACTGCACACTTTCAGCCCCTTAGTTCAATTCAGTTCAGTTCAGTCACTCAGTCATGTATGACTCTTTGGAACCCCATGAATCGCAGGACACCAGGCCTCCCTGTCCATCGCCATCTCCCAAAGTTTACCCAAACTCATGTCCATCAAGTCAGTGATGCCATCCAGCCATCTCATCCTCTGCCGTCCACTTCTCCTCCTGCCCCCAATGCCTCCCAGCATCAGAGTCTTTTCCAATGAGTCAACTCTTCACATGAGGTGGCCAAAGTACTGGAGTTTCAGCTTTAGCATCAATCCTTGCAATGAACACCCAGGACTGATCTCCTTTAGGATGGACTGGTTGGATCTCCTTGCAGTCCAAGGGACTCTCAAGAGTCTTCTCCAACACCACAGTTCAAAAGCATCAGTTCTTCAGTGCTCAGCTTTCTTCACAGTCCAACTCTCACATCCATATGTGACCACTGGAAAAACCATAGCCTTGACTAGACGGACCTTTGTTGGCAAAGTAATGTCTCTGCTTTTGAATATGCTATGTAGGTTGGTTATAACTTTCCTTCCAAGAAGTAAGCGTCTTTTAATTTCATGGCTACAGTCACCATCTGCAGTGATTTTGGAGCCCAAAAAATAAAGTCTGTCGCTGTTTCCACTGTTTCCCCATCTATTTTCCATGGCATCCCCCTATTGGTAGAGTTTCTTAGGAGATGCTGGCAAAGCAGACTTGTAGTCTGTAAAGTTCTAGCCCTAGCACCACAAAAAAGAGTAAAGACAAGGTTTGTAGCTGAAAAAAAAAAATTAATAAACCAATACCTAGCATAATGTTTAATATGATTGGGCCAAGATCAGCAAAGGAGCCAGTGACCAACAGAGAAAAGTGTTTGAGGTCATGATTCTGGGTCATGATTGACCCAAGGGTGTAACAAAATTCCTGAATTTGTGGTTACTGATGTGCAAGTTTTTGCCTTAAATTCCTTATCTATTAAATGGTATGATAATAAAAAGTAGCTCATAGGACTGTTGAGAGGACACATAAAATGCACTTAGAACAGTAGATGACACAGATTAAGAGCTCGGGACTCGTTAAATACTAGCTATTATTTGATTACTATCTTGTTTAATTAGATAACAAAAATTCAAATACCAACAATTTTAGGGCATATACCTTCCTCTACCAGGGAATTAATGAAACTTAATAAAAGACAGGCATTTGTTCACTACCAACAAAACATACAAGTAAATATGGACTTAATTTCATGAACTAAAATCAAATGTCTCAGCCTTCTGTTACGATTTAGTGTTCCATGGCTGATAATTGCTTCTAGAATTTTAAAGAAACTTTGAGAAAAGAGAACTTCTGCTTATGAGCAATATGACTTAAAAAGGCAAGATAGCAAACAGTTTTAAACCTCACTCTCTGCCACAAGTTGATGGTGGAATTACCTGGAATGCTAAACTAAGAATCCAAAGTCCCATCTGGGTTCAGAGGGAAAGAAGTTCAGAATCACTTAGTGATTGTTGCTGAAGGCATGAGGTGACTTCCTGTCCCCTCGTTGATTTTACCAATCTTAAAGAAAAGAGCACGGCTTGCAGGGTCAAACTGAGAACAGAGATAATAAATTAAAAAAAAAATCATCTCTGTAGAACTCAGTAAGTGTTAGTAGCTCCTTTTCCTATATACGGTTTGACAACAATGCATAGGAGACCTAAAACTGTGTTCATACCTGTAATATTTCATAATTTTGTTATCATTTGATTGGTTATACTATAAGTAATCAATGTAAAGCACATTTTTAATGAAATGGGTAATGCATTCCAAATTCATTTATGCTAAAACAGAATATCTACAATCATGTCATTTGTCTCACACACACACACACCCCAAATTTAAACAGAACTATTTTTGAATGAATGAATAAGGATAAAGTTTGGCTTCTCTACACATATAATTACTTCAGCATGTAAAGATGATACAGATTCCATGAGATTTTATTTGAGCTCACCTTTTGCTGAATCAGGAAACAATTTTCTTTCTCCTTTTACTAAAGTGAAAGGTAATGAAATGTGATTGTTTTTTGGTGCCTGAGAAACAAAAGGAATAATTTCACAGACAAAAATAAGTAGCTTCCATGGGACAAGACTTTTGTTAGAATAGACTCTTTTGTCTTTTGTGTGTGAAAAGGTCAGCATCCACATTTAAGTTTTACCATTACATGAACTTCATATTAGTTCTGTGAAGTATCTGCTCCAGACAGTGCATTTCCTTTCCCTGGATTTTTTTAAACATATTTTCTCAAAGGATTCCATCACAGAAATTAAACTTAGTCTGTACTTGTCAAGAAAATCTAGTGAATATAGAAATATATGTTCAGTTCAGTCGCTCAGTCGTATCTGACTCTTTGCGACCCCATGAATCACAGCACGCCAGGCCTCCCTGTTCATCACCAACTCCCAGAGTTTACCCAAACTCATGTCCATTGAGTTGGTGATGCGATGATGCGATCCAGCCATCTCTCCTCTATTGTCCCCTTCTCCTCCTGCCCCCAGTACCTCCCAGCATCAGGGCCTTTTCCAATGAGTCAACTCTTCGCATGAGGTGGCCAAAGTACTGGAGTTTCAGCTTCAACATCAGTCCTTCCAATGAACACCCAGGGCTGATCTCTTTCAAGATGGATTGGTTGGACCTCCTTGCAGTCCAAGGGACTCTCAAGAGTCTTCTAATTATGTGTTGGATATGTATTAAATCTTAGCTCTTTTATTTGGTCTTTCCCATTTATTTCACCCCACTCCAGTACTCTTGCCTAGAGAATCTCAGGGACAGAGGAGCCTGTTGGGCTGCTGTCTATGGGGTCACACAGAGTCAGACACGACTGAAGCAACTTAGCAGTACCAGCATTTATTTCATTGTTTAAATAGCACCATCTGGTGGTGAAATGAAATTATTGACATTATATTGTTTTTGTTTTTGTTTTTAATGTTTTATTTTAAATTTGGATATTTGACTCAGAAGGTAAAGAATCTGCGTGCAACACAGGAGACCCAAGTTTGATACCTGGGCCAGAAAGATCCCCTGGAGAAGGATGGCTACCCACTCCAGTGTTCTTGTCTGGAGAATTCCATGGACAGAAGAGCCAGGTAGGCTTTAATGCATGGGCTCACAGAGTCAGACACAAGTGACTAACACACACATAGTTGATTAACAACTTCAGGTGCACAACAAAGTGATTCAGTTACACATATACATGTATATTCTTTTTCAAATTCTTTTCCCAATTAGGTTGTTACAGAATATTGAGCAATGAAGAAAATGTAGATTCAGCACAGAAAAATATTCCATTATTTTTTACATTACATTTGGGTTATTCATTGTAAATTTTCATGTGTACTGATTTCTCATTTTAACTATGCCTAGTTTTAAAGATACATATAACTTATTAAAATTTACTACCAGATAATAGCTATAAAAAATACATACATCTATAAAAAATACATACATCTAGACCATGACAAGTTTTATCCATTGTTAAATATAGTTTTGTTTAATACCCTTTAATATTGCTGAAAAGCTCTCTTCATATAATTTTAATGATGTGATCTTTAAAAATGAATTTTAAAGGTTTTTTAAAATTCACCCTAGTGAAGCACTTTAATTCACTCATTAAAATGATCTTATTGCACTTTTCTTTGAAAGTAGTCTCATCTGTAACAAACTGCAGCCACAAAAATTTTAAAAATAACTTTCCTCATAAAACACCATCAGAATTAATAAGAACCATTTGCAGAAAAACGTAATTGTCACAGTGTAATAATGGTTTTAGGCTTCAAAAGAAGCATTGGATTAAAAATGTGATGCTGCTGCCCTCTTGTGGTTTAAAGGACATATTTCCCTCTGGAAATAAAGTTATAGCACCTAAGTAATGCTTCGGAGAAGGCGATGGCACCCCACTCCAGTACTTTGCCTGGAAAATCCCATCGACGGAGGAGCCTGGTAGGCTACAGTCCATGGGGTCGCTCAGAGTCAGACATGACTGAGCGACTTCACTCTTACTTTTCACTTTCATGCATTGGAGAAGGAAATGGCAACCCACTCCAGTGTTCTTGCCTGGAGAATCCCAGGGACGGCCGAGCCTGG
The DNA here is from genome assembly GCF_001704415.2 of Capra hircus. Classification (NCBI taxonomy): domain Eukaryota; kingdom Metazoa; phylum Chordata; class Mammalia; order Artiodactyla; family Bovidae; genus Capra; species Capra hircus. The sequence continues at coordinate 23,452,322 of NC_030821.1, read as the reverse complement.
TGGGCTGCCGTCTATGGGGTCGCACAGAGTTGGACACGACTGAAGCAACTTAGCAGCAGCAGCAGCAAGTAATGCTTTTTATGTTCAATAAGAAAACTGAGTTTGACCAAAGAAATACAATAAATAGTCCATTAACTACAATTAGAATGTCCTAGCTAATTCACTATGACCGTTCATAGCAAGTTAATGATTAACTTATTTAAATCTCTTTTAAGTAAATTTAACCACCAAAAATCCTTTCCCATATACCCATTAGCCTCCTTCACCAGTGCTATGAAATATTTTTTGCAAATGCTACAGCAAACCTACACGCTCCAATCGAAACTAGAAATTAGGTAAAACTAGTTTATTTCCCTATTGATCCTAGTGGGCAATGAACTGCTTTCCTATTACATTTTTAAAAGCAACCCTCCTTCTTTTCGCAGAGGTTTTAACTTGGGATGAATTTAGGAGCCCTTTCCCGGGTCACCTCCCAGAAACCCTGGCAATTACGAGCTGAATGGAAAACAAACATTTAGACACACGTTCCAAACGGAGGAGCCAAGCCTTTCCTCCCCACACTGGCTCTGCTGCTAGCAATGAATGGCGCTTTTCAGAATTCTCCCTTTGAACAGAATAATTCTCTAAGAGCCTGCTCTGTGTTTACAGCTCTCACCTGGACCTGGGAGTGTTGTGGTGGATAAAGGCTAACAAGAAGGACCCAAAGGGACGATTCTGCCTTGGCCTTAAACCCCAGGCAGTGGAGGACAAGAGCTTATTTTCCAACTCTGGCTGAAATGGTCTCTGACTGCCCCCTCTCTACCATCACCTCAATGTACTCCCATTTAGATAATAGGATGTCTTTATTACTGAGAAGGAGGGGAAATAAAGCAAGTAGTTTGTATTCTGCCTTGGTGCATTCAACTCGGTAAGAAGAAAGCAAAACCAGGCAGTTGGTTTTGGGCTCCCCTCCCCACCCCGCCTGATAACCCTGCATCCTGTCACCTGGATATGCTGCTCCCTGTTTTTGGTGCTCACTCAGTCCTGCTGGACCCATGATCCCATGAACTATAGCCCGCCAGGCTCCTCTGTCCATGGAATTTTCCAGGCAAGAATACTGGAGTGGGTGGCCATTCACTTCTCCAGGGGATTTTCCCAGTGCTGGGATCAAACCCGGGTCTCCCTCATTTCAGGCAGATTCTTCACCACCGCAGCACCTTGGAAACTGCCCCCTTGCAGACCAGGGCCTTTTAACACAAGGCTTTTCAACAAGAGGTTTTCTTTAGGGAGTGGACATTTCCTTTCTCTTTTATTCTGAAAAGAAAAGGCTATGATTTATCTCCAATACCATTAACAGAAGCAAGAGTGAGTACTAGGAGAGGGGCAGTGTGATGTAAGACTCACGGCTGTTCTTAAAATATCTGCACTGCCAATTGCTCTGTGTTTACCTGGAAGACAGACCGGACAGGAGTGGAGGAGGGGCAGAGTTGGAATCTTATCTGAACTTGGCCCATCTTAAGCAGGGGCTGATTAAGACAGGTGCAGCTGACCTGGGTATGGCATAAACCCTCTTGGAGAAGGTCACCATTAACTCCCGCCCCTCCCCCCCCCCCCCCATAGAGCCACCAGACCTTACACAGGACTGGGGAGACAGACTCTTGGAGGGAACAAAGAGAACCTTGTATGAACCAGGACCCAGGAATAAGGAGCAGTGACCCCACAAGAGACTGATTCAGACTTTCCCGTGAGTGTCTGGCGGAGGCGTGGGTTGGCGGTGGCCAGCTTCAGCGTCGGCGGCACTGAGTGCAAAAGTGCGTGCATGGGACCTTCTGAAGGAGGTGGACATTATCTTCATTACCTCCACAATAGTTTGGCTTCAGATCAAACAACAGGGAGGGAGCAGAGCCCCACTCATCAACAGAAAATTGGGTTAAAGATATACTGAGCATGGCCCTGCCCATCAGAAAAAGACCCAGTTTCCCTCCCTGGGTCTCTCCCATCAGTAAGTTTCCTTAAGAGTAAGTAAGCCTCTTATCCTTCTCTAGCAGAGGGCAGACAGAATGAAAACCACAATCACAGAAAACTAACCAAACTGATTACATGGACCAGAGCCTTGTCTAACTCAATGAAACTATGAGCCATGCCTTGTAGGGCCACACAAGATGGATGAGGTCATGGTGGACAGTTCTGACAAAAGTTGGTCCACCGGAGAAGGGAATGCAAACCTCTTCAGTATTCTTGCCTTGAGAACCCCACGAACAGCATGAAAAGGCAAAAAAGATAGGTTACTGAAAAATGAACTCCCCAGATTGGTAGGTGCCCAATATATTATGGGAGATCAATGGAGAAATAACTCCAGAATAAATAAAGAGACGGAGCCAAAGAAAAACAATGCCCAGTTGTGGATATGACTGGTGACGGAAATAAAGTCCGATGCTGTAAAGAGCAATATTGCATAGGAACCTGGAATGTTAGGTCCATGCATCAAGGCAAATTGGAAGTGGTCAAACGAGATGGCAAGAGTGAACATCAACATTTTAGGAATCAGCTAACTAAAATCAGCTGATTTTAGGAATCAGCTAACTGGACTGGAATGGGTGAATTTAATTCAGATGACCATTATATCTACTACTGTGGGCAAGAATCCCTTAGAAGAAATGGAATACCCATCATAGTCAACAAGAGAGTCTGAAATGCAGTACTTGGATGCAATCTCAGAAACAACAGAATGATCTCTGTTTCCAAGGCAAACCATTCAATATCATGGTAATCCAATCTATGCCCTGACCAGTAATGCTAAAGAAGGTGAAGTTGAATGGGTCTATGAAGACCTATAAATCCTTCTAGAACTCACATCCAAAAAAGATGTCCTTTTCATTATAGAGGACTGGAGTGCAAAAGAAGGAAGTCCAGAGATACCTGGAGTAACAGATAAATTTAGCCTTGAAGTACAAAATGAAGCAGGGCAAAGGCTAATAGAGTTTTGCCAAGAGAACGCACTGGTCATAGCAAACACCCTCTTCCAACCACACAAGAGAAGACTCTACACATGGACATAATCAGATGGGCAATACAGAAATCAGATTGACCATATTCTTTGCGGCCAAAGATGGAGAAGCTCTATACAGTCAGCATAAACAAGAAGAGGGCTAACTGTGGCTCAGATCATGAACTCCTTATTGGAAAATTCAGACTTAAATTGAAGAAAGTAGGAAAAACCACTAGACCATGCAGGTATGACCTAAATCAAATCCCTTATGATTATATAGTAGAAGTGACAAACAGATTCAAGGGATTAGATCTGATAGACAGAGTGCTTAAAGAACTATGGACAGAGGTTCATGACATTGTACAAGAGGCATTGATCAAGACCATCCTCAAGAAAAAGAAATGCAAAAAGGCAAAATGGTTGTCTGAGGAGGCCTTCTGAAAAGTGAAAGTGAAGTCACTGAGTTGTGTCCAACTCTTTGTGATCCCATGGACTGTAGCCTATCAGGCTTCTCTGTCCATGGGATTTTCCAGGCAAGAGTGCTGGAGTGGATTGCCATTTCCTTCTCCAGGAGATCTTCCCAACCCAGGAATTGAACCCGGGTCTCTCGCATTGCAGGCAGACACTTTACTGTCTGAGCCACCAGGGAGGCCTTCTAATAGCTGTTAAAAGAAGAGAAGCTAAAGACAAAGGAGAAAAGGAAAGATATACCCATCTGAATGCAGAGTTCCAAAGAACAGCAAGGAGAGATAAGAAAGCCTTCCTCAGTGATGAATGCAAAGAAATACAGGAAAGCAACAGAATGGGAAAGATTGGAGATCTCTTCAAGAAAATTAGAGATACCAAGGGAACTTTTCATGCAAAGATGGACACATAAAGGACAGAAATGGTGTGGACCTAACAGAAGCAGAAGATATTAAGAAGAGGTGGCAGGAATACATAGTAGTACAATACAAAAAAGAATTTCATGACCCAGATAACCATGATGGTGTCATCACTCACCTAGAGCCAGACATTCTGGAATGCAAAGTCAAGTGGCCCTTAGGAAGCATCACTATGAACAAAACTAGTGGGTGATGGAATTCCAGTTCAACTGTTTCAAACCCTAAGAGATGATGCTGCGAAAGTGCTGCACTAAATGGGCCAGCAAGTTTGGAAAACTCAGCAGTGGCCACAGGACTGGAAAAGGTCAGTTTTCATCCCAATCCCAAACAAAGGCAATGCCAAAGAATGTTCAAACTACCACACAGTTGCACTCCCCTCACATGCTAGCAAAGTAATGCTCAAAATTCTCCAAGCCAGGGTTCAACAATACATGAACCGTGAACTTCCAGATGTTCAAGCTGGATTTAGAAAAGGTAGAGGAACCAGAGATCAAATTGCCAACATCTGCTGGATCATCAAAAAATCAAGAGAGTTCCAGAAATCATTTACTTCTGCTTTATTGACTATGCCAAGCCTGTGACTGTGCAGGTCACAATAAACTGTGGAAAATTCTTCAAGAGATGGGAATACCAGACCACCTGACCTGTCTCCTGCAAAATCTGTATGCAGGTCCAGAAGTAACAATGGAACAACAGACTGGTTCCAAATTGGGAAAGGAGTACATCAAGGCTGTATATTGTCACCCTGCTTATTTATCTTATATGCAGAGTACATCATGAGAAACGCTGGACTGGAAGAAACACAAGCTGGAATCAAGATTGCTGGTAGAAATATCAATAGCCTCAAATATGCAGATGACACCACCCTTATGGCAGAAAGTGAAGAGGAATTAAAAAGCCTCTCGATGAAAGTGAAAGAGGAGAGTGAAAAAGTTGGCTTAAAGCTCAACATTCAGAAAATGAAGATCATGGCATCTGGTCCCATCACTTCCTGGGAAATAGATGGCAAAACAGTGGAAACAGTGTCCGACATTATTTTGGGGGGGCTCCAAAATCACTGCAGATGGTGACTGCAGCCATGAAATTAAAAGACACTTACTCCTTAGAAGGAAAGTTATGACCAACCTAGACAGCATATTCAAAAGCAGAGACTTTACTTTGTCAACAAAGATCCATCTAGTCAAAGCTATGGTTTTTCCAGTCGTCATGTAAGGATGTGAAAGTTGGACTATAAAGAAAGCTGAGTGCCGAAGAATTGATGCTTTTGAACTGTGGTGTTGGATAAGACTCTTGAGAGTCTCTTGGATTACAAGGAGATACAACCAGTCCATCCTAAAGGGAATTAGTCCTAAATATTCATTCGACGGACTGATGCTGAAGCTGAAACTCCAATACTTTGGCCACCTCATGCAAAGAGTTGACTCATTGGAAAAGACTCTGATGTTGGGAGGGATGGGGGGCTGGAGGAGAAGGGGACGACAGAGGATGAGATGGCTGGATAGCATCACCGACTGGATGGATATGAGTTTGGATGAACTCCTGGAGTTGGTGATGGACAGGGAGGCCTGGCGTCCTGCAGTTCATGGGGTAGCAAAGAGTTGGACATGACTGAGTGACTAAACTCAACTGAGCTGAATGCACATATACGGAATCTAGAAAAATGATGCTGAAAAATTTATTTACAGGCAGCAATGGAGAAATAGACATATAGAACAGACTTACGGACATGGGGAGAGGGGAGGAGAGGGTGGGATGTATGGAAAGAGTAACATGGAAACTTACATTACCATATGTAAAATAGATAGCCAATGGGAATTTGCTGTATGGCTCAGGAAACTCAAACAGGGGCTCTGTATCAACCTAGAGGGGTGGAATGGGGAGGGAGATGGGAGGGAGGTTCAAAAGGGAGGGGATATATATATATACCTATGGCTGATTCATGTTGAGGTTTGACAGAAAACAACAAAATTCTGTAAAACAATTTCAATAAAAAAGCAAATTATATTTAAAAAAAAAAAGTGTTCTCCTTCACTTGCTGTGTGGGGACTTGCACATGGCTCACCATGGTGATAGACCTGGAATTACAATTCTCTGCTAACCTTGAAACAACTCATCTTTGCTGGAGAAATATCTGGCGGTCTATTTGTTTCAGGTCAACAATACATTCCTGGTCCATGCAGGTCGCTGTCACCTGCCCTGACTGTAGTGAGCCCTAGGTTTCCCAGAACTGGCAGGAGTACTTGAGCACAGACGTCCCCATAAGAGGTTCTCCCAGACCTCCAGCTAGATGAAGCAGGACCCAGACACTCTGTTCTCCCTGTCCTCCTGTTGTTACTGTTGTCCTTTCCTTACACAGGCAAGTTTGTTGTTACTTCTGTTTGGATAAAAACAGTTTTAGTGAAAGAAAAGCACACAGGGAATTTCTAAGATCCTGGTAAAAGTCTATTTTGTAAACTTGGATGAGGACACATAAGTTTTTATTTTCTCATTTCACTTCAAACACACATGTGCATTTTGCACTTTGTCTTGTATGCCTGTGACATAACTAAAGAATTTTAAAATTCATACAGTAAAAAACATGGGTTGGGACTTCTCAGGTGGTCCAGTGGTTAAGGCTTCACCTTTCAATGCAAGAGGTGTGGGTTCAATTCCTGGTTGGGGAATTAAGATCCCACGTCTTGCAGCCAAAAAACCATACAAAAAAGAAGTAATATTGTAGCAAATTCAAGAAAGACTTAAAAAATGGTCCACGTCAAAAAGAAATCTTAAAAAAATTAAACATGTCTGACGTAGGGTGCAGCTTGCTTGGGGCAGGTGCATGGGGATGACCAGAGAGATGTTGTGGGAGGGAGGTGGGAGGGGGTTCATGTTTGGGAACGCATGTAAGAATTAAAGATTTTAAAATTTAAAAAAAAATAAAAAATTTAAAAAAAAAATTAAAAAACATTAGTACCATGTTAACATGTTTCATGAAAGAAGTCAGATGTGAAAAGGTACATACCTAAATCTTTATATAAAACTTTACAACTGGCAAAACCAGGGCAGTGGTTACACTTGTGGGAGCAGCGCCGGGAAGGAAACACAGAGTGGATGCATTTAGGAGATGCTAGTCATATTCTGCTTCTTGATCTGGATGCCAATTAAATGGGAACAGTCACTTTATGGCAGTTGCCTAAGTTCTCTTCTGTATCTCCAAGTCCATGGAAAGAATTAATTGCCCCTAAAGTGGAAGAAGCTTATTCTCTTCCTTGCATTGACACCACCAAGTTTTTTCCCAAGGAAACAGGGCTTTAATCCTCATTGGCTCAGGTATCCATCTTTCTGGAAATGCAGAGTTTAGCAAAACTAAAATACAGCACTTTTTTTCCCCCAGCTAGTGATATAGGCAAGTACAAATAAATATTTTCATTTTTGAAAATTTCTCTTTTCTGCCTCTCCTTGGGCAAAATACTTAAAACAACTTTTAACAACTTTTTATGTATACTTCCATTGCCACTGGCAGTGATATCCAAGAAATCTTTCTGCGAGAAATGTTCTCTACTCTAAATACTAGTCAGTGTGGCTAAATGCTCTTGAAATGTGATGGAAGAACTGAAATTTTAATTTGATATTAATTAATTTATATTTAACCTGATTAGATGTACTGTGGCATGCAGCACTCTTCAGGAGTGCAGGAACCTTTGCCCCCTAAGATCTTGACAACATTCTCTTTGATAACCTCTACTACTACAACTCTAGGTTCCACCCTTTATGCTTCTGTCACCATGATTAACTTAAGGTACTGTACACGGGAGGAGTGATGCTGAAGCTGAAGCTGTAGCCCCAATACTTTGGCCACCTGATGCGAAGAGTTGACTCATTGGAAAAGACCTTGATGTTGGAAAAATTGAGGGCAAGAGGAGAAGGGGACGACAGAGGATGAGACGGCTGGATGGCATCACTGACTCAATGGACATGAATTTTAGCAAACTCAGGTAGATGGTGATGGACAGGGAAGCCTGGCACATCGCAGTTCATGGGGTCGCAAAGAGTCAGACGTGGCTTGGTGACTGAACAACAGCAACAATGTGCCTGCTGTTACTCCATCTTTTCCTTCATCCTAGAGGGCAGTTTTTTATTCTTCCACATCTTCTATCTTCTATCATTCCCCTTTTCCATCCCTCTTTATGTTTTGATATTCTGGTTCTCTAGGACCCTCCCCTGACCTCCTCATTCTTGGTTAGTCACCATCCTCACTTTCTTTTCCAAAACACTTTGTGCCTCTTTCCACCATAAAACTTAACCGAAATACTATGATCTTTTATCTTTTGTCTCTCCCACTGTCTTATAAATTCCTTGCAGGTCATATATACCTCTGTGTTTCCAAGAATCAAGACAAATAGGATCACTGAATGAATGAATGAATAAGGAACAGTATTCTATCCAAGAGTCTGTGGCCCAGACATCTGTGATATGGAGGAAATCTGTGGGAAGAAGGAGATGTACCTTGAGGAAACCCCCTGAAAGAACAAAAGTGGTCCACATTGGCTAGTTTTATTGCAACACTCTTCATAATAAAAAATAATTAAAGCAACTTAAAAGACCTGCACTGGGAATATGGTTTAATACACTACGCTCTACCCACTAGATGGAATATTATGCCACTCTTAAAAACTGTAATTATGAAGACGAGGCAGTATAGGGAAAATGTTCATGATCTGCTTAAATGAAAACAAAAAAAGACTGTAAAATTCCTTCTACACCAATGATTAGAACCATATAACATTATGATTGCCTCTGGGCACAAATCAACATTGAATATATAAAAATGAAAATCTTTTCATTGTAAACTGGAAGTGTGTGCTTGCTTTATTTTTAAAAAAATAATGTTTTAACATTGCTTTGTACTAGTTTTGTTTATTTTAAAGGTGATTGGAAATTCATGAAGGTTCCCCCGAAGTAAGTCATCCAGCAATGATCTTTAAGCATGGATGTTGGAGAAACAGCAGTTGTCAGGCATGTGTCTGAGGAGAGGAGCAAAGATGTAGGTGATCAGGACCTTCAGGGGCAGAAGACTCCTTGTCCATTGTCTGTAGGCGATGCTCCTGAGAACTCCCACGTGTAAAAACTGAAGCTTGGTGTGGAGGGACCAGGGCCAAGAATGAACTTAAACATTCTTCATGTATACTGAAATAAGACCCTGAGAATAGCACAATACAATAGAAGCTTATCAGTATCAATTTTCATAAATATTATATAGGGAAGCCTGGTGTGCTGCAGTCCATGGGGTCACAAAGAGTCAGATACAACTGAGCAACAATGTTACAACTAATTTCCATTTACTACATCTTACTAGCTTTTCACCATGTTGTCTTTTGTCAGAGATAAGATGCGTAAGAAGAGAATAGAGACCTTTTTCATTACTTACACTTGGACCATTAAGCAAATTCCTGCTGCCTCTCTGGTCTTACACTTGGGAGTGAGGCAGCAATGTGAGTATCTCCTCAGGACCTAGAGAGAGCAGGTAGTGAGCCATCTTGCTTTCTGCCCGGAGCAAGTCCACATCAGCTGAAGAGACCAGAGATCAACCGTCAGATGTTGCTGCTGAGGAGACGTTAACTGGAATCAGCCAGGAATCAACCACTTTTCCACGGAGGCTTTTTATGTGCCAGGATCACATGTTTCACTGAACTTTCATGTCTAAAGCTAGTTTGATTCCTTTTATTTATTTGAGAATGGTATTTAGAATTCATCATATAGATGCTACTGCTAAGTTGCTTCAGTCGTGTCCGACTCTGTGTGACCCTGTAGACGGCAGCCCACCAGGCTCCCCGTCCCTGGGATTCTCCAGGCAAGAACACAGGATTGGGTTGCCATTTCCTTCTCCGATGCATGAAAGTGAAAAGAGAAAGGGAAGTCGCTCAGTGGTGTCTGACTCTTCACGACCCCTTGGGCTGCAGCCTACCAGGCTCCTCCATCCATGGGATTTTCCAGGCGAGAGTACTGGAGTGGGGTGCCATTGCCTTCTCCGCATATAGATGCTAGGTGGATTAATTATTAGTAAAGTTTCATTGTTTCTAGGTATTCTCAGAGGACAAAGGAGCTTGGATCTATCTGTCTGCCTATCTATCTCTCATGCCTACTTACACATCTACATTTATCCCTTATCTCTCATATTTATCCATATGAACACAGATACATACACACAAATGCATAAAAAAAGAACAAAACAAAAACATGCATTCATATTGATACTTGTGAATTTAATCAAATGTGCTGGGTTCATTCTAGCTTTTCCACCCCAATTTCTTGCATCATTTATAACTTCTTTGTCTAATAGTTAAAAAAAAAAAAAACCCACCCAGCTCTCAATATCTACCATATACTTATTTTCTAAATCTAGCATAAACATAGAGTATGTTCAGGATTGGTAATCTATAGTTCTATGAGAAACAAACTTCCTATTTAGAATACAATATTTGTGTATGGGTTCTTTCAGTCTTTTGTCTTACATTATCCAATCAAAATATGATTTTCCATTCTGTGTAGCAATGTCATTACTTTTAGTGCAACTAAGTTCATTAATTATAGGTTGCATTTACTGTGGTTTCCCCATACATTGTTGTTGATTTATAAAGATTTTTAAGAAGTAAAATTTGCTATTTGTGATGGACAGTTCTATAGGATTTGATATATGCACAGAGTTGTATACCTACCATAACGTCAGAGTATAAAATGGTTCCATTTCCCTAAAAATTCCTACATGCTTCCTTTGTAGTCAACCAAATTCTTCACTTTCTATCCATATTAACCACTGGCTTGATTTTCTTCCTAACAGTTCTGCTTTTCTTTTTTTTTTTTTTTTTTTTTTTAAGAACAGCATATATATTGGCAATAAACAACAACAATTTGCTAGTCCTATCTGATTCTTTTTGTGACCCCGGTCCACTGGAGAAGGGAATGGCAAACCACTTCAGTATTCTTGCCTTGAGAACCTCATGAACAGTATGAAAGGGCAAAATGATAGGATAGTGAAAGAGGACCTCCCCCGGTCAGTAGGTGCCCAATATGTTACTGGAGATCAGCAGAGAAATAACTCCAGAAAAAATGAAGGGATGGAGCAAAGGGAAAACAATACCCAGCTGTGGATGGGACTGGTGATAGAAGCAAGGTCCAATGCTGTAAAGAGCAATATTGCATAGGAACCTGAAATGTCAGGTTCATGAATCAAAGCAAATTGGAAGTGGTCAAACAAGAGATGGCAAGAGTGAACATCGACATTCTAGGAATCAGCGAACTAAAATGGACTGGAAAGGTGAATTTAACTCAGATGACCATTATAATCTACTACTGCGGGCAGGAATCCCTCAGAAGAAATGGAGAAGCCATCATGGTCAACAAAAGAGTCTGAAATGCAGTACTTGGATGCAATCTCAAAAACGACAGAATGATCTCTGTTCGTCTCCAAGGCTAACCATTCAATATCACAGTTATCCAAGTCTATGCCCCAACCAGTAATGCTGAAGAAGCTGAAGTTGAATGGTTTTTTGAAGACCTACAAGACCTTTTAGAAATAACACCCAAAAAAGATGTCCTTTTCATTATAGGGGACTGGAATGCAAAAGTAGGAAGTCAAGAAACACCTGGAGTAACAGGCAAATTTGGCCTTGGAATGCAGAATGAAGCAGGGCAAAGACTAATAGAGTTTTGCCAAAAAAATGCTCTTGTCATAGCAAACACCCTCTTCCAACAACACAAGAGAAGACTCTACACATGGACATCACCAGATGGTCAACACCAAAATCAGATTGATTATATTCTTTGCAGCCAAAGACGGAGAAGCTCTATAGAGTCAACAAAAACAAGACCGGGAGCTGACTGTGGCTCAGATCATGAACCCCTTATTACCAAATTCAGACTCAAATTGAAGAAAGTAGGGCAAAACAAAAGACCATTTAGGTATGACCTTAATCAAATCCCTTATGATTATACAGTGGAAGTGAGAAATAGATTTAAGGGCCTAGATCTGATAGACAGAGTGCCTGATGAACTATGGAATGAGGTTCGTGACATTGTACAGGAGACAGGGATCAAGACCATCCCCATGGAAAAGAAATGCAAAAAAGCAAAATGGCTGTCTGGTGAGGCCTTACAGATAGCTGTGAAAAGAAGAGAGGCGAAAAGCAAAGGAGAAAAGGAAAGATATAAGCATCTGAATGCAGAGTTCCAGAGAATAGCAAGAAGAGATAAGAAAGCCTTCCTCAGCGATCAATGCGAAGAAATAGAGGAAAAGAACAGAATGGGAAAGACTAGAGATCTCTTCGAGAAAATTAGAGATACCAAGGGAACGGGAACGTTTCATGCAAAAATGGGCTCGATAAAGGACAGAAATGATCTGGACCTAACAGCAGCAGAAGATATCAAGAAGAGGTGGCAAGAATACTGTACAAAAAAGATCTTCACGACCCAGATAATCACGATGGTGTGATCACTCATCTAGAGCCAGACATCTTGAATGTGTAGTCAGTAGGCCTTAGAAAGCATCACTATGAACAAAGCAAGTAGAGATGATAAAATTCCAGTTGAGCTATTTCAAATCCTGTAAGATGATGCTATGAAAGTGCTCCACTCAATATGCCAGCAAATTTGGAAAACTCAGCAGTGGCCACAGGACTGGAAAAGGTCAGTTTTCATTCCAATCCCAAAGAAAGACAATGCCAAAGAATGCTCAAACTACCACACAATTGCATTCATCTCACACGCTAGTAAAGTAATGCTCAAAATTCTCCAAGACAGGCTTCAGCAATATGACAACCGTGAACTTCCTGATGTTCAAGCTGGTTTAGGAAAAGGCAGAGGAACCAGAGATCAAATTGCCAACATCTGCTGGATCGTGGAAAAAGCAAGAGAGTTCCAGAAAAACATCTATTTCTGCTTTATTGACTATGCCAAAGCCTTTGACTCTGTGGATCACAATAAACTATGGAAAATTCTGAAAGAGATGGGAATACCAGACCACCTGACCTGCCTCTTGAGAAATCTGTATGCAGGTCAGGAAGCAACAGTTAGAACTGGACATGGAACAACAGACTGGTTCCAAATAGGAAAAGGAGTACGTCAAGGCTGTATATTGTCACCCTGCTTATTTAACTTATATGCAGAGTACATCATGAGAAACGCTGGATTGGAATCAAGATTGCTGGGAGAGATATCAATAACCTCAGATATGCAGATGACACCACCTTTATGGCAGAAAGTGAAGAGGAACTAAAAAGCCTGTTGATGAAAGTGAAAGAGAGGGAAAAAGTTGGCTTAAAGCTCAACATTCAGAAAACGAAGACCATGGCATCTGGTCCCATCATTTCATGGGAAATAGGGAAACAGTGGAAACAGTGTCAGACTTTATTTTGGGGTTCCAAAATCATGGCAGATGGTGACTGCAGCCATGAACGTAAAAGACGCTTAATCCTTGGAAGAAAAGTTATGACCAACCTAGACAGTATATTCAAAAGCAGAGACATTACTTTGCTGACTAAGGTCCATCTAGTCAAGGCTATGGTTTTTCCTGTGGTCATGTATGGATGTGAGAGTTGGGACTGTGAACAAGGCTGAGCGCCGAAGAATTGATGCTTTTGAACTGTGGTGTTGGAGAAGACTCTTGAGGGTCCCTTGGACTGCAAGGACATCCAACCCCTCCATCCTAAAGGAGATCAGCCCTGGGATTTCTTTGGAAGGACTGATGCTAAAGCTGAAACTCCAGTACTTTGGCCACCTCATGCAAAGAGTTGACTCATTGGAAAAGACTCTGATGCTGGGAAGGATTGGGGGCAGGAGGAGAAGGGGACGACAGAGGATGAGATGGCTGGATGGCATCACTGACTCAATGGACATGAGTCTGAGTGAACTCTGGGAGTTGGTGATGGACAGGAAGGCCTGGTGTGCTGCGATTCATGGGGTCGCAAAGAGTTGGACAAGACTGAGCAACTGAACTGAACTGGACTGTAGCCCGCCAGGCTCCTTTGTCCATGAGATTTCTCAGACAAGAATACTGAAGTGGGTGGGATTTCTTCCTTCAGGGTATCTTCCCAACCCAGAGATCAAACCCATGTCTCCTACATTTACAGAAAGATTTTTTACCACTTAGCCACCAGAGAAGCCAATTGGCAATAAATGGTATCATATTCTATGCAGCCTCTTGGTCTGGATTCTTATGCTTGGCAAAATGCACTTCAGTTCAGTTCAGTGACTCAGTCATGTCCGACTCTTTGCGACCCCATGAATTGCAGCACTCCAGGCCTCCCTGTCCATCACCAACTCCCGGAGTTTATCCAAACTCATGTCCATTGATTTGGTGATGTGATCCAGCTATCTCCTCCTCTGTCTTCCCCTTCTCCTCCTGCCCCTATCCCTCCTAGCATCAGGGTCTTTTCCAATGAGTCAACTCTGCATGAGGTGGCCAAAGTATTAGAGTTTTAGCCTCAGCATCAGTCCTTGCAATGAACACCCAGGACTGATCTCTTTTAGGATGGACTGATTGGATCTCCTTGTAGTCAAAGGGACTCTCAAGAGTCTTCTCCCACACTTCAAAAGCATCAATTCTTCGGTGCTCAGCTTTCTTCAGAGTCCAACTCTCACATCCATACATGATCACTGGAAAAACCATAGCCTTGACTGGACGGACCTTTGTTGGCAAAGTAATGTATCTGCATTTGAATATGCTATCTAGGTTGGTCATAATTTTCCTTTCAAGGAGTAAGCGTCTTTTAATTTCATTGCTGCAATCACCATCTGCAGTGATTTTGAAGCCCCAAAAAAATAAATTCTGACACTTTCCACTGTTTCCCCATCTGTTTCCCATGTGGTGATGGGCAGATGCCATGATGTTAGTTTTCTGAATGTTGAGCTTTAAGCCAACTTTTTCACTCTTCTTTTTCACTTTCATCAAGAGGTTTTTAAGTTCTTTTCACTTTCTGCCATAAGAGTGGTGTCATCTGCATATCTGAGGTTATTGATATTTCTCCCGGAAATCTTGATTCCAGCTTGTGCTTCTTCCAGTCCAGCATTTCTCATGATGTACTCTGCATAGAAGTTAAATAAGCAGGGTGACAATATACAGCCTTGACGTACTCCTTTTCCTATTTGGAACCAGTCTGTTGTTCCATGTCCAGTTCTAACTGTTGCTTCCTGACCTGCATACAGATTTCCCAAGAGACAGGTCAGGTGGTCTGGTATTCCCATCTCTTTCAGAATTTTCCACAGTTTGTGGTGATCCACAGAGTCAAAGGCTTTGGCATAGTCAATAAAGCAGAAATAGATGTTTTTTCTGGAACTCTGTTGCTTTTTCCATAATCCAGAGGATGTTGGCAATTTGAATCCTGGTTCCTCTGCCTTTTCTAAAACCAGCTTGACCATCTGGAAGTTCACGGTTGTCATATTGCTGAAGCCTGTCTTGGAGAATTTTGAGCATTACTTTAATAGCGTGTGAAATGAGTGCAATTGTGTGGTAGTCTGAGAATTCTTTCACATTGCCTTTCTTTGGGATTGTAATGAAAACTGACCTTTTCCACTTCTGTGGCCACTGCTGACTTTTCCAAATTTGCTGGCATATTGAGTGGAGCACTTTCATAGCATCATCTTACAGGATTTGAAATAGCTCAACTGGAATTCCATCACCTCCACTAGCTTTGTTTGTAGTGATGTTTTCTAAGGCCCACTTGACTTCACATTCCAGGATGTCTGGCTCTAGATGATTGATCACACCATTGTGATTATCTGGGTCGTGAAGATCTTTTTTGTACAGTTCTTCTGTGTATTCTTGCCATCTCTTCTTAATATCTTCTGGTTCAGTTAGGTCCAGACCATTTCTGTCCTTTATGGAGCCCATCTTTGCATGAAATGTTCCCTTGGTATCTCTAATTTTCTTGAAGAGATCTCTAGTCTTTCCCATTGTGTTGTGTTCCTCTATTTCTTTGCATTGACCCACTGAGGAAGGCTTTCTTATCTCTCCTTAGATTCATCTATTTTTTTTTTAATGGATGTTCCACTTTGTTTATGCGTTCACCAACTGAATAATATACATGGTATTTCTAAAGTTTGGTGAGTACAAATCATCTTCTATAAACATTCACATACAGATTTTCGCATGAGATTTTCATTTTTCACTTCAGTAAATACCCAGAAGGAGAACTGGTTGGTCATATCGTAAGCGTATGTTTAATTTCATAGCAAAAACTAAAACAAACATGCTATGCTGTATTCCCCAGAGTAGCTGCATTCCTAGTAGCACTATTTTGCCCTTTTTTGTCTTTTGCACTCCTACTGGCACTGTAATGACTTCTAGTCACTTCACATCCTTGGCAGTGTTTGAGATTTATTTTTTTAGCCGTTCTAATAGATGTGCAATAGTATCATTCTGTAGTTTTACTTCCCTAATGACTAATGATGTTGAGCATCTTTTCATATGCCAGTTTGCCCTCAGTGTTTGCCTTGATGGAGAGCCGTTCAGATCTTTCTACTAAGTTTTTTTTTTTTTTCTACTAAGTTTTAATTGGACTGTTCATTTTATTGCTGAGTTTTAGGAGATTTTAATGTATCTTGAATAGAAGTTTTTTTTTCAGAAGTATAATTTGCAAATACTTTCTTTCAGTCTATAGCTTGCCTTTTCATTTCAATAGTGAGTTTTGTAGAACAAACATTTTTAAATTTCATAGAGTCCAATTTATTTTTTCTTCAATGGATCATGCTTGTATCAAAAAGCTCTGCCTAAAACTAATAATGATTTTCTCCTTCATTTTGTTCTAGAAGGTTAATAATTTAAGATTTTGTAGTTAGAGCTATAATCTATTTTGAGTTTCTTTTTGTGTATGTTGCAAGCTATGGATACAAAGTCATTAATTTGCACATGATATCCAACTGTTTACCACCATTTGTTGAAAAGACTGTCCTTTCTCTATTGATTCCCTTTCACCATTGTTACAAATCAATTGATAATATTTGTGTATGCCTATTTCTAGGTATTCTATTCTGCTTCATTGATTAATTAATCATTAATTTCATCAATGCCATGCTGTCTTGATTATGGTAGATTTATAGCAGTGTTCAACTTTATTAGTCTCTAGGGAAATTCGAAGTAAGACCATAATGAGATACCACTGTTCACTCACCAGAACTAAAACTAACAAAACTAAACACTAAATATGGGCGATCATGTGGAAAAACCAATCACTCCTACATTGTTATCTACTGTGTAAAAATGTACAGCCACTTTGTAACCAACCCTTATAAAACTGAACACTGGAATTATCCCAGTAATTCCAGATCTAGATATTTATTCTATAGAAATAAAAACGTATGTCCACAAAAAGACTTACATAAGAATATTATTGTGCCCAGCCCCCCCCCCCCGGCTACCCCCCACCCCCGGATAATAACCCAAGCTTGCAGAAAGGCAACTGAGGCTTCAGGGAACAGGGTGAGGGTAACCAATGTGTCAGACTACAGTGGGAAAAAGGAAGTTTCAGAGGAGAGCGATCAGGAGGTGGCAACAAAAACAACAGATTCCAAAACAAAGGCCAGAAGTGCAGTTTTCATAAAGCGTTCCGACAGTAATTTGATGTAGAGGATTTATGTGGCAAAAACAGAATTATGTTCAGCAACACGGAACTGACCATCACTTTTCATACAAAGGTGGAAGCACATTGTTTTTCCTTCCTGACTACTTCCTGACTACTTACTTGAAGAGAGACAAGCTTCATCTAAATTATTTCATCTGATTGATGATTGTCGTTTATAAATTTATTGCTATTTCTGTCTCAGGTATTCCTTTGGAAAAGGTATGTGGATTCATTACATATTCTAATGTATTGTCTACAGATTATAAGATAAAGTCAAACATGTATCTTCCGATACTTTTTAAGTTGACCTGTCTTTATACTTAGAAATGTCTCTTGATAGTAGGCTTCCCTGGTGACTCAGATGGTAAAGAATCTGCCTGTAATGTAGGAGACCCATGTTCAATCCATGGGTTGGGAAGATTCCCTGGAGAAGGAAACAGCACCCACTCCAGTATACTTGCCTGGAGAATTCCATGGACAGAGGATCCTGGCAGGCTATAATCCATGGGGTTGGAAAGAATCGGACATGACTGAGTGACTATCACTCAGAAGCAGTCCAGGGTTCTTCAATAGGCAAATTCAACAAACCATGTAAAATGGAATTGTACTTACGCTCAATCGTATCTGACTCTTTGCAACCCTGTGGACCATAGCCTGCCAGGTTCCTCTATCCGTGGAGTTTTCCAGGTAAGAATACTGGAGTGGGTTGCCATTTTTTCCTCCAGGAGATCTTCCCTACCAAGGGACCAAACCCATGTCTCCTGTGTCTTCTGCATTGGCAGGCAGATTCTTTATAACTGTGCCACCTGGGAAGCCCTGTATAATGGAATTTGTTGTTGTTCAGTCGCTCAGTTGTGCCCCACTTTTTGCGACCCCCAAGGACTTCAGCATGCCAAGTTTCCCTGTTCTTCACCACTTCCTGGAGTTTGTTCAAACTCAGGTCCATTGAGTCGGTGATGCCATCCAACTATCTTGTCCTCTGTCATCCCCTTCTCCTGCCTTCAATCCTTCCCAGATCAAGTTTTTTCTAATGAGCTGGCTCTTCCCATCAGGTGGCCAAAGTATTAGAGCTTCAGCTTCAGCATCAGTCCTTCCAATGAACATTCAGGTTTGATTTCCTTTAGGATTGACTGGTTTGATCTCCTTACAGTCCAAGAGACTCTCAAAAGTCTTCTCCAACACCACAGTTCAAAAGCATCAATCAGTGCTCATCCTTCTTTATGGTCCAACTCTGACATCTGTATACGACTACTGGAAAACCCATAGCTTTTACTATACAGACCTTTGTCAGTAAAGTAATGTCTCTGCTTTTTAATATACTATCTATGTGTGTCATAGCTTTTCTTCCAAGGAACACTCAACAATAAAAGCAACAAACTACTCCTATTACACGTTGAGTGAAACAAGCCTTATCCAAGACTACATATTGTAGGATTCCATTTATAGGGGTTCTGGAACAACCAATATTAACTTATGGTGCATAAAAAAAAAATCACAGCAGTGATTGCCTGGTTAGGTAGGATGGTATAGAGGCTGACTGGGAGGAGGCATAAAGGAAATTTCTGCAGGGATGATAATGTTCTGCACCTGGATCAGGGTTTGAGCTGCATAGGCATGTGCTCTTGACAATACTCACTGCATGGTGCACTTGGAATTTTACTTGGAAAGGAAAAAAGATCAATACTTCCTGTTCCCTTAGGAAGATGTCTGGAAGTAGATAGTTCCAGGGTTCTATGTATCAGTGATATTATGAAAGATCCAAGTCCTTTCTTTCCTTCTATGTTGCTGCCTTCCAAAGCTGTCTTTTGGTTTTCATCCTCATGGCCTAATGATCAACATGGCAGTCCTAATGGTGTGTTGAATGGCACCTTGATCAAGTCTGTGAGCCACAGAGTCAAATAGGAGCTGAATTTTTGTCTTTCTACATATTGATTCTGTGGTCTTGGACATACTTCTTAACTTCGCAAAGTCTAAGCTTCCTAACTCTAAAGTGCAGCTAATCATATCTGCTCCATAGAGTTGCTGTGAAGTTTAAATGAGAAGACCATGTGAAGTGCTTCCTAAAGAACAGCATTTTCTTTTTTTTGGTAGAAAAATGCATAGATGAGATCAAACTATAGTATCCTTACAGAGGTTTTTTAAGAGTTCATGTTGCTTTCAGTTTTGCTTAGCTGGCACTCAGATTTTTAGAAAACTACTACTGCAATGTATAAATAGTACAGTTGACCTTTGAACAATGTGGAGGTTAGAGGTAAAGTCAAAAACTTTTGACACCCCAATAACTTAACTCCTAATAGCCAGCTACTAACTTAAAGCCTTACAGATGACATAAAAAGTCAATTAACATATATTTTGTATGGCATATGTCTTATATGCCATATATATTTTTACAATAAAGAGACCTAGAGAAAAGAAAGTATATCAAGAAAACCATAAGGGAAAATGCACTTACAGTTCTGCACTGTATTTATCAATATGATAAATTTATATCATTTGTTTATAAGATGAATTGACTGTCAGTACTTACATCAATATTATCTCACATGATACACTAGATGTTATACATATTACTAACATTAGACATCAAAAACAAAGATATGTGAAAAAGAAATTTATATTTATTCAAAGGTATAAGGATTCATGCCCTGATAATGAAGCAACAGTAATATGATTGCTTTATGTTAGTCTAGTGCATTGCTTCATAGTAAGCTAGCCTATACATGGAGTGAATCATTATAAAATTTTGGGGGCATACAGTATCATAGTCATAATACAGTACTGGAAACACTGGTACTTTTTTTTTAACCTGCTTACTTGTGATGCTAGGCTGATAGGAAATTTCTTAAATTATGAGAGAGACAGACATACTGTATGGCAGGGGCCCCCAACCTATAGGATCTAATTCTAGATGATCTGAGATGGAACTGATGTAATAATAGTAGAAATAAAGTGCACAATAAATGTAATGTTCTTGAATCATCCTGAAACCATCCCTCCCACTCCAGTCCATGGAAAAATTGTCTTCTACAAAACCGGTCCCTGGTGCCAAAAAAGTTAGAGACCACTACTGTTTGGTAAGGTGATTCACTGAAAGCAAAAGTTATGAAATAGTAGCAAAACTCAAACATTATTAATTTTGCATTAACTATCTCTCATCTTCAGCCTATATGAGGACAGACTATCCTGTACAAGTCTTGCATATGATGTCGTACATGATGAATATTTAGGTCGTGATGATAATGACACAGAAACCTCTCATACAGTGCTTGGTGTACAGTCACTAGATTTTCAAACAATGTCTCTCACACACATGCACAGCAGATATGTTTCTTAATATTATCTGTATGGTATGATGATTGTTTACTATTAAATGCAAGAGGACCATCTTAAAGATCTTCATCCTTATCATCTTCACGTTGAGTAGTTTGAGGAAGAGAAAGAGGAGAGACTGGTCTTGCTGAGTCAGGGGTCACAGAGGCGGGAGAGGAAAAGGAGGTGGAAGGGGAGACAGCAGAGGCAGGCACACTTCCTGTAACTTCACGGAAATCCATCATAATCTCTGTCTGACTCTATTGCTTTTGTATTTCTTTTCAGATGCTTCTACAGATGACTGATCTTTCTTCCACCATTTGCTTTAGCTTCAATGTCCATATCGTAGAAGGGTCCCTGTTGTAAAAGAAGTCTAAAGCAGTCTTGAACAGTTGGAACTCTTCTGCCAGACTGTATGATATCTATTTGTTCTCTGGCACTGCTCCTTCTATGTCCTTTTCCTCATTGCCTGTGCTGGTTTGGAAGCACTCATCTCTATCAGGTCATCTTCTATTAATTTCTGGTGTGGCGTCTGTTCACTCCTGAATTTCTCAAAGATTCATATCTAAAACCCTCACCAACACCCCCACATTTTTTGGTCATATTCAGTCTCTTTCTCGATTTTCTTGATGATTGCCTCTGTCATAAATTCTCTGAAACCATACACAACATCTGGACACGGCAAGAATTTACTGTTTTGGGCTTGTCGCTGTTCACAGCTTTTTCCATAACAATGGTGACACCTTCGATGGTGTGACCCTCCCAGACCTTCATGATTTATTGGGGTTCTCTTCCGTAGTGTTGTTGATGATTCTTTCCATACAATACCATGTGGAATGAGCCTCAAAGGTCCTGTGACTCCCTAATCTAGAGGCTGCTTTAGAGACATTGTGTTTGAGGATGAGCAGACCACTTTGACCCCTTCAGTGTTGAGTTCATAAAGTTCTGCATGACTAGGGGCATTGTCCAAGGACAACAGATGGAAAGGACCGTAGATAGAAACAATCCAGAAAGAAGAGTTCCTGTTGTCCTGCACTTCTTGTTGTTCAACCAGAAGACTGGCAGCTGACAGTGTTTGTCTTTTCCTTCAAGGGTCACACATAAGCAGCTTTGTAGATCAGGACAGTTGCAGAACTGATCAGAAACTGGACTGTATTTGTATAAAAGAGTAGCATTAGACTCTTTCTTCCTGCCTTAAATCCTGGTGCTCGTTTATCTTCCATACTAATGGATATACTTTGTGGCACTTTATTTTTCCAGAACAGGACATTTTGTCCACATTAAAAACCTGTCTAGGAAGATATTCTTTCTCCCCAGTGATTCTCTTAATGACATCTGGGAACTCGTCCTGCATAAGTTAGCTGTCTTCCAACTTGGTCCAGGGTGATGAACGAGGGTAAAGTTGCCCTAGAGTGAAAATCACTCTATCAAACTCACTCTTATATAACTTAATTCCAGTTTAGCTCAAGACTGTACCCTCTACTCCAAATATCTACTTTTAGATTGGTAGAGAGACAACATCATTATTCACAAAGTCTGCTTCCATAAAGCAATTCATTTTTTAAAGTGGAATGGAAGGTCAGGGGATAGAAAAATAGAGTGAAAAGCAAAATCACTATAAGTAAACAGCTTAAGTAGGTGCTTCCCCTCACTTACATAAGGACGAATATACACCATGAAGTCTCCTTGGCTCCATCAGGCCCTGTACAGAATCCAGAAAGGCCCCAGAGACTCGCTGGCTGGCTTACACAGTAAGTTGGGTTCTTATTTTATAACTCTGATTCTTTCTCATGTCTTAGCTCAAGGGCTCAGAGATCAAAGAGGAAACCTCCCTTGCTGGATACCAGCTCTACACGGGTTCAACCCAGCTAAGTTGCTTTTCAATTCCAGGCTGCTCCCATTGTCACACGACTGCAAATCCTCCCCAGGGGCCAAGTGTGGGGCGAGCTGACCTCAGCTACCCTGAGAGTTAGTCTCCAAAGCAGGCAGGCTGAGGTCACCCTTCACCCTGGCTTCCCGCACAATCATTCAGCGGTCTCCCAGCGAGAGCAGGGAACGGCTATAGTTAGATTTTTCATTTAAAATTTGGCACCGCCTGCAGTCATTCGCTTTCCTTCCAACGATGGTTGCCATTATATTAAAAAGAGTAAATTTGCTGCTGCATTACTTACTGCCCAGAAAATCCAGCTGAAACCTGCTCCTGCCAAATCCGCAGTTTCAATGCAAGGCCAGAGACTTTAAATAGCTCCTGCGAGTGAGGATTTTCTGCTCTTAAAAAAAAAAAAAAAAAGAAAGAAAAGAAATTTTATTTTGATAAAGCCTCAGTTTGAAGGATTGGACATGGACCATTAGAAAGAGAAAATGGTTGTCCCTCTCTCTCAATTTCTGACCACCCCATTTGCCTAATTCTTAAAGGCAAATTCTCCTCGGAGTGGTGGTACTTGGTAGTTTTGATCAGAGTGAGGGGATTTTTCTTTACTTACATTTTGCTGGAAGTCCCTCAAGTCTTCCTTTAGAGGCTCGTCCTCCACACTTAAAATGTTTATGCTTACAGGCTCACAAGTATACAAAGCTATTAAAAAAAAAAAAAAAAAAAGGAAAGAGAGAAGTGAAAAAAATGCAAGTTCTCAGAAGGTCCCCAGATTTTATGCGATTCCCTTGACTTCATAGTGCTGCAAACAAAAAAGCAGGAAAATACAGAAATGAGGTTTTATTTCTTCCTTTCCTATTCATTTTTCTAGCTCCAAATTATCTTGGACCTATACCAGTTCAGAAGTTTGAAAAGATGTTGAATGATGATGCAGGGAAAATAAGAAACTGATAGCAGAATGCATTATTTTAATAAATGTCTAATTTTGTAGAAGTTCAACGGTTTGCAGTTAGTAGGACATACACCCTTTTTCTTAAAATATCTTCAGAGATCAAGTCTGACAGTTTGATTGTCTAACTTGCTCACAATTTGGAAGTTTTGGTAATCACACCTTACCTCGCTTCTATTTGTATGATGTGCTGGGGGGAGGATCTTGACACCTATAAGAGTAAGAATATAAAGATGTTTCCACCCCCACTGTGGCATCTACAGGGAATTCTGCTAAAACGTTTTGAGAAGTTTTAACCTTTCGGAGGTTCCTTTCATCCAGAAATCTTAGTTTACCTTCTTGAGACCACATAGACCAGACTGAATCCCTTTTCACAAGACACTATTTTAAGACTCTATTTTTCCCTCCCTTGGAATATTGAAACATCTTGGGTAAATACCCTCAGTCAGTCACATATAATACCATGGTGTGTGCACCCCTTTTTACTGGGGTGGTGGGTTCCCTCCCTGTGTTTGAGTATGCTTTGTCTGATCTATTTCTTAGAGAAATGTCCTTGGGCTGCAGGAGACTCTTGTAGATAGGTGAAAACTGGTGCATCTGGGAATTTATTGCTTATCCTCAAGGCTTTTGGCCAAGAAATCACAGATGGGAAGTTTGAAAACCCAGTTCAGTGACAAAGTTGTCTCGATTCTGGATAACTCTGAGGTGTCTCACTCGAGAGCTTCCCTGTAGAGCCAGGTAAAATTGAGGTTTAAATTACCTCCTGCTCAGCTTCCTCTCCCTCCCTGTCCTGCTTCCAGGAACTCTTACTCATCTGTCTTCTCAGAGCCCTTCCTTAATAAACCACTTTCACATTAGTCCTCATTTTAGAATCTGCTTCTTAGTAACTTAAGACAGTGTATCTTCTTCTTAATAAGGCACAATCAAAACAAACATTACTCCACGAGTGTGCTAATCAGTATACGGTAAAATAGAACTAACTGCTTGTTTATTCTAGGCACTGTAATCAGAGCAATGTGATGAAACTGTGACTATTATGGAAGGGAAATCCAGAGTCTGTAATCGAGGGATTTAGGTTTTAGCCCTCATCAACTAATGAAAAAACAGACCTCCTTTGATAAAAGGTTTATACATTCAGTGAAAAAGTGGTCTAGAAGTAATATGCCAGTTCACACAGGGAGAAGACAAGACAGACATCCTGTAGGAGGTAAATTAAATTATTTGGAGTTTGAATTTACATAATCCGGATGTTCCAGTTATTCCTAAGGCAAGAAACAAACATAAAATATGTTCTTAGAGAATCCTACTTCCACCTATGACAGAATATAATAAATATGGCTCAACCTTTTGCCAAAACAATTATATAAGTGAAGAAAGTATTCAAAATAGCTAGATGCTATTTAGATGTTGGAAGACTGGCAGTGCAGGTTTATGATTCTGAAGAGAATGAACTCAAAGAAAGGGGGCCCTTGGATCATGAAGTCCTTCTCTCCGGGGGACACTTCCAGGTGACTGCATAGATGCAGGGCCACTAACAAAGCATGCTGACGTCAGAAGACGAATGTGCAGAGACAGACAATTGCAATATGATGTCACTTACATGAGGAATCTAAACAAATGATATAAGCAAATATCTATGAAACAAAAAGACTCAGAGACAAAGAAAACAAACTGATGGTTATCAAAGGTGATTGTGGAAGGAGGGAAGATAAATTAGGAGTTTTGAGATTAAAATATACACTGCTATATATAAACTAGATAGCCAACAAGGATGTAGTGTATACCGCAGGGAACTCTGCTCAGTATCTTATTCTAACCTATAAAGGAAAAAATCTAAAAGAGAATATATACGTATATACGCATATATAAAAGAATCTACCTGCAGTACAGGAGACCCAGGTTCAGTCCCTGGGTTGGGAAGATCCCCTGGAGAAGGGAATGGCAACCCACCCCAATATTCTTGCCTGCAGAATTCCATGGACAGAGGCACCTGCTGGGCTACAGTCCATGGGGTTGCAAAGTCATGACTGAGTGACAAAGCACATGTATGTATGTGTGTGTATATACATATGCACACATATAACTGAATGTTATATGTATGGAGGAGAGAAAGGCTACCCACTCCAGTATTCTGGCCTGGAGAAGATTCCATGAACTGTATAATCCTTGGGGTCGCAAAGAGTAGGACACGACTGAGCGACTTTCACTTTCACTTTTTGTTTTCACAAAAAATGAACACATATACATATAACTGAGTACATACACTTGAATACATGTAACATACATACATATACATATAACTGAATCACTTTGCTGTACACCTGAAACCAATATAGGATTGTAAATCAGCTATATTTCAAATTTAAAAATTAGAAAAAAGAAGATAGATGTTAAAGTAAGAGATCATGAGGAGAGCTGGCATGTGTGAAGCAGGATAATCAGAAGTAAAGAGAGCTCACATAGGACTTCCCTGGTGGTTCAATAGTTAAGACTCCATGCTTCCAATGCAGAAGGTGCAAATTCCATCCCTGGTGGGGGAACTAGGATCCCACATGATGCCACAGCACAGCCAAAAAAGAAAAAGAGAGAGAGAGAGCTTCCAGAGATGTAGCTGCTGCTGAAAACTGTGAAGTGAAAGTCTCTCAGTCGTGTCCAACATTTTGCGACCCCATGGACTATAGAGTCCATGGAATTCTCCAGGCCAGAAAACTGGATTGGGTAGCCTTTCCCTTCTCCAGGGCATCTTTCTAACCCAGGGATTGAACTCAGGTCTTTCACATTGCAGGTGGATTCTTTACCAACGGAGCACAAGGGAAGCTGTGAAAGTGTCCCCTTAAGTTTTCGTCCGAAATATAAGCTTTGTATTCTTAGGGTAAGTTTCTGTGAATGTCAGACAAAGAATACTTGAAGGGGGGAAAATAAAACAGCTACTAGGAAGCTGCAGGCTACCAACTCTCGAAGCTCACTGGAGATGCTGAGACAGCAGCCCTTGCTGGGTGACCTCAGGGCACACCCTAGGAACTGAGCAAAACAGAGAAATTCCTGTTCAACCCACAGAGCTGTTCAAACCTAGAACTGAAATGAAAACGAACAGAGGAGACAGCCAAGCAGACATGGGTATGCCTTCTCAAATCAGGCACCGTAGATGAGAAATGCATGCATATTTGACTTCCTTTTGACTTCACATGTATAAAATCACAATTATTTTCATTAAAGTTGTCTGACAACCAAAGATACTGGTAGAAGTCCCCTCTTCTTAGTAACTTTAACATCAGATTTTCTGATAGCACACAGTAAGCTATGACCACTGGGTATGAGAATACCGGGGTCTCATTTTACACAACTTCAAGGGCAGTGAACTCCCAAGTCATAAACTTTGTGCTGCACACATGACAAGAGCTACTGTTCATTTCTCTCAGTGTGACTTTTGCTGCAGCACACCCCATCCCTTTGTCAAACCTGAGGTGAAAATAGGAATAAAAGAATGCAGGTGAGTAGAACATATAAAGATATACCTGGGAAATTCTATATATATATGCCACATGTATTTTCAATGTACATAATATATTCAGTCTATAGTTTCAAAAATCAAGTTTATATCAGTTCTGGGTTGAGCTTTAATTTTTAAACTTTTCAGTGGAACCCTGAAATCAGCTTGAAGAGAATAAGGTGTCAGTATAATAGGTGTATTGGGGCTTCCCTGGTGGCTCAGAGGGTAAAGCATCTGCCTGCAATGTGGGAGACCTGGGTTTGATCCCTGGGTCAGGAAGAGCCCCTGGAGAAGGCAATGGCAACCCACTCCAGTATTCTTGCCTGAAAAATCCCATGGACAGAGAAGCCTGGCAGGCTACAGTCCATTCAGTCACAAAGAGTCGGAAACCACTGAATGACTTCATTTTCACTTTTTCATGCATATTAACAAGCTTAATATATTTACATGTATACATTCCTTGGTATGACATGGACTCTTCGATCACAGCTAGTATTTGCTAGGCATTTAGAAAAGATTTGTAAGTTTTTTAAGGAGAGAAGAAACACAGAGGGAAGTATAGAAACAACTCACTGCATTATTCATCATCAATAGAAAACAATTATCAACCTCATTGATTAATATTTATATTTAAATGTTTATTGAAACCCTGAACTAAGCACCTACAGCTCATTTTCTAGATATAGATAGCCAATATAGCCAACCAAATGCATTATAATCAGACCAAGTAAACATATAACAGGCTATATTGCTAAAGCTTTAATTAGGTACAATTAACCTTTGTATTTATTTTTTTCATGACTCTTACAGAAACATTTTTCATGCTAGCAGTTAACATGTGTATCTGTATTCCTAAAGCTTTAAAGACATCAAACCTACTAAATGATCAATTATAACACTGTTTAGTGAGCTAACAATTTAAGTATGAAGCTAATGTACGTATCAAGCTAATGTAGGTTGCATATATGTACATATACACACACAATTACACATACACTCACATACATTTTAATTTTTTTTTAATTGGCGCTGCCTTCCAGTCATCTGGGAAACTAGTCGGTCCAGCCAGCTACCCCTTCTCCCAGCCTGCTTTGGGGGACTGGCATGGAGTGAGAGGCCACCTTCTGAGTGCGCTGCAGCCCATGCACTCCCGCAGGGAAAAGGAGGCACTCAGAAACTATGGAAACCTCTGCCTCTGGATATAGGAGTGGGGGCGGGCGGCAGCCCTCCTGGGACCTCCCAGCCCCAGGCGATGCAGGGGCTAGGTCACTGGAATGGCCAGGCCAGGCAGGCCCCAGCTTGCCCTGCTCCAAAGCACTTCACTGCTCTTCCAGTAGACACCAGGGACTTCTTTTCTAACTGGGGCAAGGGGCAGGGTCTGGGTGGAGCCACACAGCCACCTCCAGCCCTTTGCTGCAGAGGCTCCAGAGACCACCTTGCTTCCAAAAGTTATGTCTGGCCTCCAACTCTAGCCAGGCTGAACCCTGGGGACATTAACTAAAGATAGGAAGGTGTGGAGAGGGCAAACTAGGATTTTGAAAGAATAGGGTAGGTTGAGTTTTACATTTGTTGTAGTCTAGTTGCTAAGTCATGTCCCAATTCTTTGCGGCCCCATGGACTGTAGCCCTGTAGGAGCCCGCCAGGCTCCTCTGTCCAGAAGATTTTCCTGGCAAGTATACTGGAGTGAGTTGCCATTTCCTACTCCAACACATACATTTTTTCAAAGGAATTATCTCACACAACTGAGGAGGCTGCAGATCTGAAATCTGTAGGGCAGGGTAGCTGGAAACCCAGAAAGGAGTTGGTGTTGCTGCAGTTTGGAGGGAGAATTTCTTCCTCACCTGTTGACCTGTAAAACTAGAAAATAGAGACTTGCTTCCAAAATACAGTGGTGGGACAGAATAGGACAGAATATTCCTATTCAATATTCAAAAATTCAATATTCAAAAATTCTCCAGATGCTACCTGTTACCCAATCCCAAAGCCACTTCACATTGTAAATGATTTCCAACAGTAGTGCCCCATTTCTCAGCACCAAAGTCTGTGTGAATGTCTTAGAGCTGTTACGGCAAAATATCAAAACCTAGGTGACGATAGAGGCAGAGATTGGAGTGGTACATCTATAAGGCAAGGGTCAAGAATGCGAGCAACCACCAGAAGCTAGAAGCAGCTTGGAAAGGTTCTTCTGTAAGGGCTTTATGGGGAACCCAGCCCTGTGGACACCTTTATTTTGAATCTTAGTCTCTAAAACTGTGAGAATGAGTTTCTATTGTTAAACCACCCAGTTGGGTACTTGTTTCGGCAGCCACAACAAACTAATATACTGTTACATCTTGCTTTTTCTTTCTCTTTTATATTCAACATGTTTATGTTCTTCAGCTACTTCTCTTTTGCTCTTCAACTTTGGAAAGCCATTAAGTTGATTTTTTTTTTTTAATTCTTTCTTTCTCCAGTTTCCTAATTGCCAACGCGTAGTAGTATATTCTCAGCTCGGCATTTGTACCAATTCCTTGCCTAACACTTAATCTTGCATATGCCAAATCTTCCTAAAAGGAAAATCCTTCATATGTTTTACTACTGGCTCAGCAGTGCTGAAACCAGACACGGTTCACCTGAAGACCAGATGTAGCAACATTGCTACATAGACTTTACCAGGATGTAACGTTCACATTGCAAGGATTCTAGTTGATAAGTTCATCAAGCTTTTACCTCGTGGCCACTACATTGAAGATACTAGCTAGTCACTGGACAGAAGAACATCAGAAGGTTTAATAAATGTTTTATTGAAGAAAAAAATAATCTAAATTATATTGACATTAGTAACACTCCTAAGGATTGTCTCACTTTGCCAAGAGCCAACCTTCTCCCAAATAGTAGCCAGGCTAGTAAAGGCTCCGTCCCAGTTTCCTTCTCTTTCTTACTTTTCTACTGAGTCACTGAACCCCAGAATGTCCCACAACTCATTCACTACAAAGCCAACCTCTGTCATTCACCACCTGTGTGACTTGCTTTGAATTCTCTGTAAACAGTTCCAAAACTTCCATGACGATACATTTGATGCCCCAGAGTTATTTTGAGGATTCAAAATGATAGCCTATCTTGTGAAAATACAACATGATAACTATTAATTATTATTACTGCTGCTCTCAAGAACACTGTAATCTAATAGGGAAGAGCTGTGGAGCAATTATTTCTAGGTTCACGGAAGATATGTATACTTGTAATCAGCTTGAGGAAGTATCTTTCCTGCCACCTTGACTCTTGTTTAACTATGGTATTCATTTAGGAAACTAAAATACAGTTTATGGTGCTCAGCTCTAGTGTCTCTAGAGTTTACATCATTGGAAAAAAGTGTCCTAAGGCAATGAAAGGTAAGTTCCTCTTGAGAATACAAGAAAAGATCACTTCCCACTTGTGGATAAAGGCATCATTCAGCTAGTTGTTCCCTCTGCTTCCAGATTCCTTCATTTGTTCAGTTCAGTTCAGTCGCTCAGTCGTGTCCGACTCTTTGCGACCCCATGAATCACAGCACGCCAGGCCTCCCTGTCCATTACCATCTCCCGGAGTTCACTCAGACTCACGTCCATTGAGTCCGTGAGGCCATCCAGCCATCTCATCCTCTGTTGTCCCCATCTCCTCCTGCCCCCACTCTCTCCCAGCATCAGAGTCTTTTCCAATGAGTCAACTCTTTGCATGAGGTGGCCAAAGTACTGGAGCTTCAGCTTTAGTATCATTCCTTTCAAAGAAATCCCAAGGCTGATCTCCTTCAGAATGGACTGGTTGGATCGCCTTGCAGTCCAAGGGACTCTCAAGAGTCTTCTCCAACACCACACTTCAAAAGCATCAATTCTTCGGTGCTCAGCCTTCTTCACAGTGCAACTCTCACATCCATACATGACCACAGGAAAAACCATAGCATTGACTAGACGGACCTTAGTTGGCAAAGTAATGTCTCTGCTTTTGAATATACTATCGAGGTTGGTCATAACTTTTCTTCCAAGGAGTAAGCGTCTTTTAATTTCATGGCTGCAATCACCATCTGCAGTGATTTTGCAGCCCAAAAACATAAAGTCTGACACTGTTTCTACTGTTTCCCCATCTATTTCCCATGAAGTGATGGGACCGGATGCCATGATGTTAGTTTTCTGAATGTTGAGCTTTAAGCCAACTTTTTCACTCTCCTCTTTCACTTTCAATCAAGAGGCTTTTTAGCTCCTCTTCACTTTCTGCCGTAAGGGTGGTGTCATCTGCATATCTGAGGTGATTGATATTTCTCCCGGCAATCTTGATTCCAGCTTGTGTTTCTTCCAGTCCAGCGTCTCTCATGGTGTGCTCTGCATAGAAGTTAAATAAGCAGGGTGACAATAGACAGCCTTGACGTACTCCTTTTCCTATTTGGAACCAGTCTGTTGTTCCATGCCCAGTTCTAACTGTTGCTTCCTGACCTGCATACAGATTTCTCAAGAGGCAGGTTAAGTGGTCTGGTATTGCCATCTCTTTCAGAATTTTCCACAGTTTATTGTGATCCATACAGTCAAAGGCTTTGGCATAGTCAATAAAGCAGAAATAGATGTTTTTCTGGAACTCTCTTGCTTTTTCCATGATCCAGTGGATGTTGGCAATTTGATCTCTGGTTTCTCTGCCTTTTCTGAAACCAGCTTGAACATCAGGGAGTTCATGGTTCAAGTCTTGCTGAAGTCTGGCTTGGAGAATTTTGAGCATTACTTTACTAGCATGTGAGATGAATGTAATTGTGCGGTAATTTGAGCATTCTTTGGCATTGCCTTTCTTTGGAATTGACAGAATGTGGTCCACTGGAGAAGGGAATGGTAAGCCACTTCAGTATTCTTGCCTTGAGAACCCCATGAACAGTACGAAAAGGCAAAATGATAGGATACCAAAAGAGGAACTCCCCAGGTCATTAGGTGCCCAATATGCTACTGGAGATCAGTGGAGAAATAACTTTAGAAAGAATGAAGGGATGGAGCCAAAGCAAAAACAATACCCAGTTGTGGATGTGACTGGTGATAGAAGCAAGATCCGATGCTGTAAAGGGCAATATTGCATAAGAACCTGGAATGTCAGGTCCATGAATCAAGGCAAATTGGAAGTGGTCAAACAAGAGATGGCAAGGGTGAATGTAGACATTCTAGGAATCAGCGAACTAAAATGGACTGGAATGGGTGAATTTAACTCAGATGCCCATTACATCTACTACTGCGGGCAGCAATCCCTCAGACGAAATGGAGTAGCCATCATGGTCAACAAAAGAGTCTGAAATACAGTATTTGGATGCAATCTCAAAAATGACAGAATGATCTCTGTTCGTCTCCAAGGCAAACCATTCAACATCACAGTTATCCAAGTCTATGCCCCAACCAGTAACGCTGAAGAAACTGAAGTTGAACGGTTTTATGAAGACCTATAAGAACTTTTAGAAGGAACACTCAAAAAAGATGTCCTTTTCATTACAGGGGACTGGAATGCAAAAGTAGGAAGTCAAGAAACACCTGGAGTAACAGGCAAATTTGGCTTTGGAATGCAGAATGAAGCAGGGCAAAGACTAATAGTTCTGGCAGGACAAGGCACTGGTCATAGCAAACACCCTCTTCCAACAACACAAGAGAAGACTCTACACATGGACATCACCAGATGGTCAACACTGAAATCAGATTGATTATATTCTTTGCAGCCAAAGATGGAGAAGCTCTATACAGTCAACAAAAACAAGACCAGGAGCTGACTGTGGCTCAGATCATGAACCCCTTATTACCAAATTCAGACTTAAATTGAAGAAAGTAGGGAAAAACACTAGACCACTCAGGTATGACCTAAATCAAATCCTTTATGATTACACAGTGGAAGTGAGAAATAGATTTAAGGGCCTAGATCTGATAGATAGAGTGCCTGATGAACTATGGAATGAGGTTCGTGACATTGTACAGGAGAAAGGGATCAAGACCATCCCCATGGAAAAGAAATGCAAAAAAGCAAAATGGCTGTCTGGGGAGGCCTTACAAACAGTTGTGAAAAGAAGAGAGATGAAAATCAAAGGGGAAAAGGAAAGATATAAGCATCTGAATGCAGAGTTCCAAAGAATAGCAAGGAGAGATAAGAAAGCCTTCTTCAGCAATCAGTGCAAAGAAATAGAGGAAAAGAACAGAATGGGAAAGACTAGCGATCTCT
Organism: Capra hircus; assembly: GCF_001704415.2. Taxonomy (NCBI): domain Eukaryota; kingdom Metazoa; phylum Chordata; class Mammalia; order Artiodactyla; family Bovidae; genus Capra; species Capra hircus. The sequence goes on along the minus strand of NC_030821.1, from coordinate 23,419,074 downwards.
TCAAGAAAATTAGAGATACCAAGGGAACACTTCATGCAAAGATGGGGTCAATAAAGGACAGAAATGATCTGGGCCTAACAGAAGCAGAAGATATTAAGAAGAGGTGGCAAGAATACACAGAAGAGATCTTCACGACCCAGATAATCATGATGATGTGATCACTAATCTAGAGGCAGACATTCTGGAATGAGAAGTCAAGTGGGCCTTAGAAAGCATCACTATGAACAAAGCAAGTGGAGGTGATGGAATTCCAGTGGAGCTGTTTCAAATCCTGAAAGATGATGCTGTGAAAGTGCTGCACTCAATATGCCAGCAAGTTTGGAAAACTCAGCAGTGGCCACAGGACTGGAAAAGGTCAGTTTTCATTCCAATCCCAAAGAAAAGCAATGCCAAAGAATGCTCACACTACCTTCATTTGTTACTTCCCATTTATTGAGCAAGAACTCCTCCGGGTTTGGCCTTTGTTTTGCCTGTAAACAGTAGAAGAAGATTTATTATTTAGCTTGTTCTTTGTCACTACCTGTGACCTTAGGTGTTTCAAAATATGTTGACGAGTCAGCTGTGTCTGACAACCTTGCTTACAGTTGATAATGTCACTGTTTTATTCCAACCTTATCATGCTAAGGTAGTAGGACAAAGTCAGACATTGGTGTGGATTCCATTTCTACAAGATAGCAGCTGTACATTCTTTTGGGCAAATAATCTCTGTGAGGCTCAGTTTCCTCAGTGTAAACCAAGAGAAATAAGGACAAGATAAAGTAATCAGATGAAGAGTTACCACATGGTATGGCTGATGAAATGATTACGCTTATTATTTTTCTTTATTCCTCAGTTGTCATTGTGTTTGTTTACCATGGTAATTTTTAGTCAAACCAATCATATAAATGTGGAATTGGGGAGAAGGAGACAAGGGCCACTGAATGCAGAGCAGGGTGCTGAGCATGGCGACAGTTGGATATACTTAACGTGAATGCTCTGTGCCCTTGAGATGGCCAGCATTAGTTGGTCCCTGACCTTGACCTCAGATGACCCATTCCTGGATACTTCCTTTCCTATCAGTCTTTCCTTCAGCTATTTTTTTTTTAGTGTGACTTTCCTTTTTAAACATACCTTACAAAGTAAGTTAATAGAGCAAATATTTATTTCACCAGTAGAAAAGAATAGTGTGAAGCAGTACAAGGAAGATTGCAACATCTATCTTGTTGTTCAATCACTCAGTTGTGTCTGACTCTTTGTGACCCCATGGACTGCAGCATGCCAGGATTCCCTGTCCTTTACTATGTCCTAGAGTTGGCTCAGACTCATGTCCATTGAGTCAGTGATGGCATCTTAGTATTCTAGAGGAGAAATAATCTGGATTTGGAATCTAATTCTGCTACTTAGCAGTGTTATGACCTTGAACAAGCTACTTATTTCCCTGAATTTTGGATTCTTGACAAAACAATGGCTATAATTTTATCTGTCTGAACTAGTGTTTGAAAGGAAAAAATATATTGCCCAGAAAGCACCTAGAATGTATTCTAACCTAAAACTGAGAGGCTAAATGTTAATGCTATGAAGATACAAATTATTATAACTGAGAGGTTTTGAGACAAAATGTTCCTGCTGTTCTACTTCTAGAATAATAAATGAATGAGAAAAAATTAATGACATTTTGAAAATAACAGTGGGGAAACTTGCCATACTAGATATTAAAATATATGGCTGATTTAAACAAGGATATACTGATTCAATAGATGTAGCAAGTAAACAGACCAATCTAAAACAAAGTTTAGCCTATACATAAGAATTTACAATATGATAAAAGAAGAATCACAGATAAATTAGAAAGATGTGCATTGTTTAATAACTGATATTAGGAAATTTAGCTAAATATGTAATAAAATATGGCTATATCTTTAATTTGCAATATATAATATAGTAAATTCCAGATAGAAAATATAAGACTGTAGTAAGATATGGTGGAGAAGGCAATGGCACCCCACTGCTGTACTCATGCCTGGAAAATCCCATGGACGGAGGAGCCTGGTGGGCTGCAGTCCATGGGTTCGCTAAGAGTCGGATACAACTGAGCGACTTCACTTTCACTTTTTACTTTCACACATTGGAGAAGGAAATGGCAACCCACTCCAGTGTTCTTGCCTGGAGAATCCCAGGGACAGCAAAGCCTGGTGGGCTGCCGTCTATGGGGTTGCACGGAGTCGGACACGACTGAAGCGACTTAGCAGCAGCACCAGTAAGATATTGGAGAGATTAAGTGACTTGCTCAAGATCCCACAGTAGGTGAATGGTATAGCTAGAAATTAAATCCATACACCCTAACCACTGTGTAACATAAAACTGTATGAATCATGTGTCATCAGTTCTTTTAAGGCACCTAAATAAATATACACACATATGCACACCATTGTTTAGTTGCTAAATCATATCTGATTCTTTTGCTAGCCCCCATGGAGCTGAGCACTAAAGAATTGGTGCTTTTGAACTGCGGTGTTGGAGAAGACTCTTGAGAGTCCCTTGGACTGCAAGGAGATCCAACCAGTCCATTCTAAAGGAGATCAGTCCTGGGTGTTCATTGGAAGGAATGATGCTAAAGCTGAAACTCTAATACTTTGGCCACGTCATGTGAAGAGTTGACTCATTGGAAAAGACCCTGATGCTGGGAAGGATTGGGGGCAGGAGGAGAAGGGGACAACAGAAGATGAGATGGCTGGATGGCATTACTGACTCGATGGATGTGAGTGAGTGAACTCTGGGAGTTGGTGATGGACAGGGAGGCCTGGTATGCTGCGATTCATGGTGTCGCAAAGAGCTGGACATGACTGAGTAACTGAACTGAACTGAACTGATGGACTAGCCCACCAGACTACTCTGTTCACTGGATTTCCCAGGCAAGAATACTGGAGCGGGTTGCCATTTCCTTCTCCCGGGGATCTTCCCAACCCAGGGATTGAACGTTTGTCTCCTGCCTTGGCAGGCTATTCTTTACCACTGAACCACCTGGGAAGACATGAACACCATATGCACATACATATATAAGGATACAGTTGCCCTTCAGTATCTGAAGGAGATTGGTTCCAGGAGCTGTCTGTACACCAAAATGCAGGATTCTTGCTTACGTAAAAGGGCGTAGTACAATGAATGCAATCAGCCCTCTGCATCTTCAGGTTTCTCATTCTAGGATTCAACCCATGGCAGACAGACATTTACAGTCTCAGTTGGTTTAATCCAAGGATGCAAAACCCTGAACTACGCAGGGCCAACTATGTATTTATTGAAAAAAAATCTGCCTATTAGTGGATCCTGCATTTTAAGCGCATTTTGTTCTAGTGTCAATTGCATAATTCATACATACACATTTTTAAAGATTGGAAGGTACTAGAGAAAAATACTATCATGATGAATAATAATGATTTTTTATGGTGGTTGAAATTACTTTTTTTAATATAATATTCTGTATTTCCTTCAAAAAACATTTGCCATTTTTATAATCAGAAAAATAAATACTCCTAGAAATGAATCTGCTCCTTTTAAAAGGGGAATTAAAGATACTCCCTTCTCTATACATATATCCCTATATTTTCTCAAAATTGCTGATCCTTGAAGGTTAGAGTATAGTTATCTATTAACTCATGATAATGTTTTGTGCAGTATAATTAGCTGCTTGGAGAGAAGAATCACATTTGCATCCCTAAACTTATGGTATAACAATTTTCAAATTTGTCTCTTTCCCTCTGCTTCATGTATGGATGCAAGAGTTGTACCATAAAGAATTCTGAGTGCTGAAGAATTGATGCATTCAAACTGTGGTGCTAGAGAAGATGCTTGAGAGTCCCTTGGACTGCAAGGAAATCAAACCAGTCAATCCTAAAGGAAATCAATCTGGAATATTCATTGGAAGGGTTGATGCTGAAGCTGAAGCTCCAATACTTTGGCCACCTGATGGGAAGAGTTGACTCAGTGGAAAAGACCCTGATGCTGGGAAAGATTGAGGACAGGAGGAGAAAGGGGTGACAGAGGATGAGATGGTTGAATGGCATCACTGACTCGATGAACATGAATTTGAACAAACTCCAGAAGACAGTGGAGGATGGGAAAGCCTGGTGTGCTGCAATCCATGGGGTTGCAAAGAGTCAGACAAGACTTAGTGACTGAAAAACAACAACTAATTCTCTTAAATAAACTGGTTTTTCAAAGGCTCCTTTAGCTCTAATTTTGGTATCTTCCTTTTTGCCTTTTTAAAAACTTCTAGAAATATTATTGTTCTCAAGATCTTGATGACTTTACAGAAGTCTGAGTACATTACTCCCCAAACCAAGAAACTTAAGACTGATGTGGTTTCTGAGAACATTTCATATAATATTTAAGAGATAATGTTTAAGAGGCTGCCTATGATTTGATTTTCAAATGTCGTTAACTGAAAAACTTAGCTTAAAAGTGGGATGAGGGGGCTTCTACTTCCTGCCATGATGGTGAACTAGGATAAGCTGCTGGATCAAAATCAAACCTGGGGAATCTACAGAAGTTAGAGAGAACCAAGAAACCATGAAGAAATTCAAGCCGGACTGAAACCTACCTTGAACTGGTACGCTGTGTGGCATGTGGCGCGAGCGTGTGTGTGTGTGTGTGTGTGTGTGTGTATGTGTGGTGTTTATGCAGCAGAGAGATACTTAGTTAGAAGAAAGCTCCTCCCAGCATTGCCTTAAGAGAATCCCCTCTGCCTTTTCACTTCAGAGATCAGTGGCAACAGTGGCCCTGGTCACTGATGTCTGTGTTCATGGGTAACATCTGGGCAACATTAAGTCCTATTGAGCTGAAGAATACATAAAACAGATGAAGCCCAAGAAGTCATTGTTTGAAATTCTGCCCAAGAGTACCAGGGTCATAACAAGGCACTCAGAAACTTATTTGTCCAGATTCTCATTAGCCGCAGAAGGAACAATCTGAACATCAAGAAGGATCATAATTACAATATAGATTTAAATGTATCATTTGTTTAAACTGATGACTTTGTAGTGACAAGAAAAATTAATTAGTCATCTTTGAGGGATGGTGGGGGACCAATTAATTATTTTTGAAAACTGTATGATAAGTAAAAAGAAAGAAAAAATCGAGCATTCATCCTCTCTTTGCAAATCAAATTGCACTCAAGCTAACCAATGAGCTGATACCGGAAGTTTCCCTTCGAAAGAATAGTCAAGCTGAAGACAAAAGAAATGATAAAGTTGGAATATCTTCTCTTTAAAAATCTAAAGAATAAGAGAATCTAAGCAATGATCATTAGTAATTAGTAACATCAGAAAAAGAGAGCTAGACTAGACGCTAAGTGCCTCCCAAAGGACGTATACAGTGAAATAGTCCTGCCAGAAAATCAGCTTGAAATCTGATTAGAACTTTAGGTTCAAATACAAAAAGTAAGAAATAGAGGTGATGAATGAACATATTGGGAGAAGGAAATAGTATTCTTGCCTGGAGAATTCCGAAGACAGAGGAGCTTGGTGGGTTACAGTCCATGGGGTCACAAAGAGTTGGATATAACTAAGTGACTGGCACTGCTACACTAATGAACATATTAAGTGACAACGCAGAAATTCAGACAACAAAATATAGACTGCGGAAGTGCTACAGGACAATCGATTTCTTCAACAAGTAAACCGCAAGCGAGAAAAAGAGAGAGAGAGAGGGAGACGGAAGACTCCATGGATTAAAAGAGTTTTAAGAGACAAGCTAATCAATAATAGTTACAATCAAAGGAGATAATTATGTAAATTTGAACTCTGCTTAGATAGTTAATAATAGTATGGCGTTATTTTGATTTCTTAACAATGTGGTAATGATATTTTGATTAAGCCTTTTTAAATTTATTTGTTATTGAAGGATAACGCCTTTACAGAATTTTGTTGTTTTCTGTCAGACCTCAACATGAATCAGCCATCAGTTCAGTTCAGTTCAGTTCAGTCACTCAGTCCCGTCCGACTCTTTGCAAACCTCTTTGCACCCCAGGCCTCTCTGTCCATCGCCAATTCCCAGAGTTCACTCAAACTCATGTCCATCGAGTCTGTGATGCCATCCAGCCATCTCATCCTCTGTCGTCCCCTTCTCCTCCTGACCCCAATCCCTCCCAGCATCAGAGTCTTTTCCAATGAGTCAACTCTTCACATGAGGTGGCCAAAGTATTGGAGTTTCAGCTTCAGCATCAGTCCTTCCAATGAACACCCAGGACTGATCTCCTTCAGGATGCACTGGCTGGATCTCCTTGCAGTCCAAGGGACTCTCAAGAGTTTTCTCCAACATCACAGTTCAAAAGCATCAATTCTTCGGTGCTCAGCTTTCTTCACAGTCCAATTCTTACATCCATATGTGACCACTGGAAAAACCATAGCCTTGACTAGACGGACCTTTGTTGGCAAAGTAATGTCTCTGCTTTTGAATATGCTATGTAGGTTGGTCATAACTTTTCTTCCAAAGAGTAAGCGTCTTTTAATAGCAAGTGCAAAATTCCTAATCTGGGAGGAAAGCTGGTGCTAGGAGCCAGTGGGGAGGGCCATGTGATTAGAGTGAAGTGATCAAGCAGGAAATGGGTAGTCAGGTGAGACTGGAAAGAAGGCTGGAGGCAAATAACCCAAGGCATTAAAGATCCTGGTTAAAGAATTGGATGTTGTTTCCAGAACAGCAAGTAGCAAATAATCAATTCTAAAATATCACTCTTGGAGTTTTATGGGAAATGGGCTGGCACTTGTGTGTGTGTTGGGGGATCTCTGTGTGTGTGAATAAACTTTTATAGAAACAAAGCCACATCCATTTATTCGCATGTTTTCTATGGCTGTTTCCAGGCTGTAATGAGCAAGGTGAGTACCTGCTACAGAGACTTATGGCCCTGAAAGCCTAATATACTGGCTGGCTCTTTAGAGTAAAAGTTTGCTAACTCTTGGATTAGAAGATGAAGTTGAAGAGACCATTTAAAAGGCTATTTTATTCTTCTAGTAATGAGCTGATATGGGAAGATTGTGGAAATGAAGAGAGTAATAAAGAATATTTTGAAGTCTTTATCAGCAGTTCTTAATCTAAGAACTCATAGAGAATGTGCTAGAAATGTAGTTGTTTGGCCACCACAACTAGAGATTTAATTAAATTTGGGGGAAGGCAGTGTCAGGGAGGGGCTTCCCTGGTGACTCAGACAGTAAAGAATGTTCATGTAATTCAGGAGACCCAGTTTAGATCCCTGGGTTGGGAAGATCCTCTGGAGAAGGGCACGGCAACCCACTCCAGTATTCTTGCCTGGAAAATCCCACGGACACAGTGTCAGGGAGTAGGATCCTGCTATTAGCATTTCTAACCAGCTCCCCAGCACATGAGTTCTCTAACCCCATTTTAAAAGCTATTTGTGTAAATGGGGATTGGAAGTGGGAGTAAGTGTTGAGAGAAGGGCAGGATCAAGAGTGACATCACAGTTTGAGGCTTGAGTACAAGAGAAACATGATAGTGGCTTTTAGTGAAACTTGGAAGATAGGGTTTGGGAGGGGGGAGGGAACAAAAAGCGACCCCTCGCCCCCAACGGACAAGGTATCTTGAGACTGAAAAATGAGACAGGCAGATCCGGACAATCAGTGAATCGGTTTGTTAATGGTAACTTACTCATAGGGTAAGATTGAGCGCATGAGATCTGGAAGCCTTCACAGCTATACTCTGCACCACTGAGGGGATGATTTTATAGTTAACCTAGGGCCTGGGGGTACATGCTTGGAGACAGGAAGTGCTTTCCTTAGTCAAGATTTGTGAATGAGTAACTAGTCCCATACTGTTCATGGGGTTCTTTAGATAAGAACACAGGAGTTGCCATTTCCTCCCCCAGTAGATCACATTTTGTCAGAACTCTTCACTCTGACCTGTCCATCTGAGTTACAAAAGCCTCTTCACCATGACAAGGCTGTGATCCACAAAGGGGGTTTTTCCAGTAGTCATGTATGGATGTGACATTTGGACCCTAAAGAAGGCTGAGTGCCAAAGAATTGATGCTTTCAAATTGTGCTGGGGAAGATTCTTGACAGTCCCTTGGACTTCAAGGAGATCAAACCAGTCAATCCTAAAGGAAATCAACCCTGAATATTCATTGGAAGTACTACTGCTGAAGAAGAATCTCCAATACTTTGACCACCTGATGAGAAGAGCCAATTCATTGAAAAGAACTTGATGCTGGGAAAAATTGACGGCAAAAGGAGAAGGGGGCAACAAAGCATAAGATAGTTAGTTAGCATCACTGACTCAATGGACATGAATTTGAGCGAACTCCAGGAGATAGAGGAGGACAGAGGAGCCTGCTGTGCTGCGGTCCAGGAGGTCGCAAAGAGTCAGACACAACTTGATGACTGAACAACAACAGAAACTATTCTCATGGTTGTTGGAAATATGTCAGCAGAGGTCTTCATCATTGCTTGGAGACTACCAGAGCATAGAGGCCATGTGGTCCTATGGTCACCATAAAATATCTGTCAGCTACAGAGCCCTTGAAGGCAGAGAAGAGATTTACTACACAGTATAGCCCTAGATTGGAGAAGGTAATGACAACCCACTCTGGTACTCTTGCCTAGAAAATCCCATGGACGGAGGAACCTGGTAGGCTGCAGTCCATGGGGTCGCAAAGAGTTGGACACGACTAAGCGACTTCACTTTCACTTTTCACTTTCATGCATTGGAGAAGGAAATGGCAACTCATTCCAGTGTTCTTGCCTGGAGAATCCCAGGGACGGCAAAGCCTGGTGGGTTGCCTCTATGGGGTCGCACAGAGTCAGACACGACTGAAGCAACTTAGCAGCAGCAAAAGCAGCAGCATAGCCCTAGATATGGTCAGTCGAAGGGCAGGAGGAACTGAACATGTCCATGGTGGTGTAAGTTCTGCTCACAACCATGCACAAGGGAGGGACTGCAAGGAGAAAATAAACCAAGACTTCAATTTGAGACATTTTATTTTGAGTTCCTTGGGAGACATTAAGATATGCTGACAAGTGGAAAAATGGAAGTGGAGCATAGGGATGAGGTTAGAATCAGAGACATGAATATCACCAGATGGCATTTAAAACCAGGGGAATGAAGGAGACTGTTCAGGAGTTAAGTGTAGGGATACAATATAAAGAAATCTCAGATAGATCCTTGACAAATTCCAGCATTTAGAAGGTGGGTTGTGAGAAGAAGATCCAACAAAAACATGGAAATTAGCAACCAAAGAGATGGGAAGGAAAAATGCCCTGATTCAAACACCCAGTATCATGCCTTTAGATAAGATTACTGAAGTGTCCTCTTGGATGGTCTCCCAGCCTTCCAAGTATTTTCCACATGAATTTCAAAAAGAAAATAAGATCAGGTTGTTCCATCACTTAATAATAATATTTCAATCAATACTCTTCATGGTTTGATCCCCTGACAGTTGTGATAATGTAACTGAATTGGAATTTTTTTTTTTCTGGAAATTTTCAGAAGATAGATCACAGAAGGCAGACATTTGGGCTACCAGAACACAGGATTACTAATTACTTCCTTTCAGGTCAGTGACTTTTGCATAGGACACAACCATATTTGGTGGTCCTGGCTTAGGCGAGGTATTTATTCCCATTACTTAGGATGGCCATTGCAGTATGGATTTCAGGATGTACTAATCTCATGAAGAAGTGAAGTGAAGTGAAAGTCACTCAGTTGTGTCTGACTCTTTGCAATCCCATGGACTATACAGTCCATGGAATTCTCCAGGCCAGAATACTGCAGTGGGTAGCCTTTCCCTTCTCCAGGGGATCTTCCCAACCCAGGGATCAAACAGATCTCCCGCATTGCAGGCAGATTCTTTACCAACTGAGCTATGAGGGAAGCCTCATATGAATGGCTCATGGCCTACCAATAGTTACTAAACACTTGATACTGTTTCATACTATATTTTAGTGCTTATTTACTTAATTGTTGCCCAGCAGTAAACTGTAATCTCTTTGTGGACAGCCTGTTTCTTACCCATCATTCTATCCCTAGTATGTAGCACAGTGCCTACAGAGTATTATGATGAAAAATATTATTGAATGTATAGGTGCTGTTAGAATAAAGTCTATCTTTTCTTTTAATAATTACTGAAAATTTTACTAAGTATGTGCTTTGTACTGAGAAATGAACTAATTTCTGGGGATAAAGGGATGAAACAAAAGTATAAGATCCCTCAGCATCTGGAATAAGGATTGTCATTCTCAGACAAGCCAATTTCATTCAATTCATTTCAATACAACTCAAATCAGTTTAACTCAATTCCCTGTAATTCAAGTCAACAAAACTCATTCCAAATTCAACTCAATGTAGTCCAACACAATTAAATCCAAAGCAATGCAATGCAATTCACACAATATAATTAATGGAATCAAACAAACTTTTATTGAGCATCTTGTATATACCAAGTGCTGGGACAAGCATGTAAACATTCAATAACTCATAAGAATTATACAAAATAGTTTGGAAAATATGCTTCTTTAATGAAGCATTGACTAAGGTATAATAAACTATGCCAACTTTTATGACTGTTATAAATCATCTCACATTTCTTTAAGCAGAAATGCTGGTCACAACATTGACATAGAAATATCTCCTTTTTAAAAAAAGGCCTTAGGATATTGATTATTCAACATATACAAGAAAATTTTAAAATTTTAATTTCAAATTAAAAGTTAAACAACAAATTGAATGACGCCCGTATGGAAACTCTGAAGTATGCATGATTTAGCTCTTAGCAGTGTTCCTGTCTTTGGGATATTGTGGATTAGTTCTCCAGGTTTTTAGATCCAAGGAGCCTAGGAAATGGTAAATTTAGCCCTTGATTTGTGTGTCTTGATATGTCATAGTTCTGTGCCAAAAAACTCATCAGTTTTATCAGGCTCTGACACGGCTGTGATGCTTTGTAGCATTTCCACTAGAGCAGATTGTATCATCAGAGAGAAGTTCCACATTGCGCCAGTTTTCTAATTTGGATCATCACCCAACCACAAGCCTCCAAGTTTCTGGAGAACTGGGACATGGGTTAGATGCTCTGGCTCTCTCCATCCGTGCCCTAGCCTCCCAAACATTCGTACTCTTCGGTTACACTGCAAGGGAAGTTACAACTCACTTACCTTCCGCCGGAAATCTACATTTTGAGTCCAATAATACAGACACATTTATTTCCGTTTCTACCAAATGGAGAACTTTATTTCTGGCTTATTTTCTTTTTGCGCTTCAGTATCCAAAACAACCCTGAAATTCACCAAGTCATATTTATAATGTTTCCTTTATCAAAGAAACAAATACAGCTCTTACTTGCTGTTCAAGTTTCAGGTCATTGATATTTTTTATGCATCCTTTCAGACTAGATTAGGGATCCATACAGTAAGCTCTTTCACTTGTATGGATGCTCCTAGAACACTGTTCTATAAATGCTTCTCTAACTGTTTACCTTTTGTCTAGACTAAAAGGTTGGTGGGAGGGGGGCCATTCGTGTCCTCCTCATCTCTGCACTTCTAGTACTTGTCATGTAAGTGTGCCCAGTGAGTGTTTGTTCAATGTAACTGTGAAGCCTGGAACATGTTCTTGTACAGTTTTGGTTCCTTAAATACCCTTTGGAGGAAAAAAAATCTCGCTGAATAGTTATTTATTGAGTTCTCTTGCTTTGGGTCCAACAGTTTGGCAGCACTTCAGAACCACATACTGTAATCTACATTTGAGGCTGAATATGCACTGTTTTAGGGGAGAAATGTACACAGGCCTTTATGTTGAAACTGTATTATATATTGTAGGTAACTGGAGGCATTCTCCCATAAGTCATGCCAATCCACTGGTGGTTTTTTCTCTGCTTTTTGTACTGGAGGCTTATAACCACCGTCTGAAACCTTAGAAGTAAAGACCAAGCATTGCCCATATACACAAGAATTTAAAAGACTGACCACATGCCTCAAAGTTTAATATAGATAAATATTAAATAGGTATAGTACAAGGTAAAACAAGAATCTTTTTTCTTTTTTAAGAAAAACTGGTTACTTGTGTAGCTTATGCATTACATAAAGAGTTTGGGGGTGACTTCTAGGATATTTCTGTATGCATAAAAGTCAATTTGTGTTTTTTCTTTGTTTTAAAAGTTCTTATTCCATTAAAGTTACAAATGCAATAACCTATCTTCTCTTATAAGAGGCTTTTGTTTGAGTTACATTTCATATAATTCTATTTAAAATTCTAGCAAATTTTACCAACCACCTAATTGCCTTTGGAAAATATTTGGTTTCATTTAAAATTTCATTAAATTTTTACTTTCCTTCTAAGTACTTGGGTTGTCTGAAATAATAAACAAACTATTCCCAAGTACTAAAATAACTTATGGATCTAATAATTTGAACATATATGATGAATGTAGGGTTGTCTTAAGTGATTCTGAACTCTATATAAATCACAAGTATGAATTAATTTGAATACATGGCTAACTTATTTTTCTAATATGCCAAAATAACTGAAATATTACTTCCATATAAAATCATAAACATACATAAGCCATTTAATAAAGATCATCAGATTCTCTTCTTTCAAACATTTGTACATTTAATATTAAAATTTCCCAGGTTTAAAAGGTACTCACCTACCATAGAAACTATTATATACTCCTAACACAAGTTAGGAGTATATTATCCCATGTAATTTTGTGTTGCTTTATCAAAACATTTGAAGCTGTACTTTTAAGGACAAGACATTTTGGCTAAAAGGCTGACAGACTCCTAGGGGATTCACTGAACACTGTATCAGTGAAAACATAAGCTCAAGATAAAGTGGTCTCCACAGGACTACGTTGGTTTCTGCCTATATGAAAGTCAAATCATTATGCTTGACCCTCTAAACTTGTATGGTGTTATATGTCACTACATACTGTGTTATATATCATTGTATAATTATTATCTGAATAAAACTGGGAAAAAGTAAATTTAAATAGATTTAAATATAATATGTAATGAAACAGAAAGAAATAAAGAGGGATCTAACAGGAGCCATCAAGTTCCTATCCCCACATCTGTTTTTTGGATGGAGCATTTCTCTGGTTGTTAGGATATGGAAAGACCTTTTCCATCTAGTTCTGAAGACCTTTAAGCTTTATGGAGCCTTTTTTTCTTTCATCTCCTTAGGCTTCTGCAAATCTAAATATCTTTAAATAGTATCCAATCAGACTCTTAGTTATTTAGTCATAACCTCCAAAGTCACCCTCTTGGCCATAATCTCCCAAGTGGAGTTTTTTCATTGATTTAAGAATGAAAAAAAAAAAAAAACCACCATGGGATTCTCTGCTCAGATCCTAATATGTCTATAAAAAAGAAGTTAAATAACTTTTGTTGCCTATGAGTTTAATCATCTGTAGAAGAAGAATGAAAAGAGTGTCTTAGGGTACCCTCAGGGTTGGCAGTGCCTGTCAATTTCTAGTCACTTACCCTCACCATAGCCTTATAATACATATTTTTCAGTAAGATCTAGAGGAGTTGGGGCCTAGAATGGAACTGGTAAGTTCTTCATTGGGTGAATTTTGTTTTAGGCACCACATGCAACTTTTCAGTTCAGTGAACATACAAAAGGCACATATCCCCTCTATGGGCTGGTAAGAAGCTGTCTTGCTATAGTTCTCCCAAACCCAGTCAGCTCTCTGATGTCTACCCTATGCTGAATCTGTACATTCAACCCTTATCCTTTTGGAGGTCATTTCTCATCTATTTAAGCCATCTTTGTTACTGAATAAAAGCTCAAGGCAAGGCTCCCAGTGCAAGTGACTAAGATAATATATTCCTCTTTGAGATTATCTCAGAAAAAGACTCAGGAAATTTGGAGACATAGCAAGCACTCACATCATACACAAATGAATTAACTCAAAATGAATTTTACACATAAAAGTTAAAACTATAAAAACTCTAGAGAATGGTATTGGAGACAATCTTCATGACCTGGAGTAGGCACAGAACTTTCAGTAAGAAAAAAAAGCATATTTCATAAAAGACTGTGATAAATTATACTTTATCAAAATTTAAAATTTCTGCTTTTCTAAAACATTGCTTAAAAAATTAAAAACCAAACTAAGAGACAATTTTGACCATATATACATAGATAGATAGATAGATAGATAGATACCTAACAAAGGATTTGTATCTAGACTATATAGGGGCTCCAAAATCACTGCAGACACTGAAGCAGCCATGAAATTAAAGCAAGACACTTGCTCCCTGGAAGAAAAGCTATGACAAACCTAAATAGTGTATTAAAAATCAGAGACATCACTTTGCCCACAAAAGCCTGTATAGTTAAAGTTATCATTTTTCCAATAGTCATGTACAGATGTCTGAGTTGGGCCATAAACAAGGCTGTGCACCAAAGAATTGATGCTTTCAAACTGTGGTACTGAAGAAGACTCTTGAAAGTCCCTTGTACAGCAAGGAGATCAAACCAGTCAATCCTAAAGGAAATCAACCCTGAATATTCATTGGAAGGAGTGATTCTGAAGCTCTAATACTTGGGCCACTTGATGCAAAGAATGGACTTATTGGAAAAGACCTGATGCTGGAAAAGGTTGAGGGCAAAAGAGAAGGGGGCAACAGAGGATGAGATGGTTGGAAGACATCATGGACTCAGTGGACATGAGTCTGAGCAAACTCAGATAGAGAAGGACAGGAAACCCTGGCATACTGCAGTCCATGGAGTCACAAAGAGTCAGACACGACTTAGTGACAACAATCTAAGACAGAACTTCAACATGAAATTAATATAGTATTGTTAGGTATTTCACATTCTGCATACCACGTTGTTGAACTCTGGTATGTATTTTAAATTTAAAATGCATCTCAATTAAGACTAGTCATATTTCAAATGCTCAATAGCCATTGTGGTTAGTGGCTACCGTATTGGATAGCACCATTCCATATTTTTGTTGTAGTCATGACTATATAGTATACATATTTCCCAGACTTCATCACACCATAATCTTAAAGGCAGCAATTTTATTATACGTAAATTCTACCTCAATATGTCAGACTTTATTTTTGGGGGCTCCAAAATCATTGCAGATGGTGACTGCAGCCATGAAACTAAAAGACACTTACGCCTTGGAAGGAAAGTTATGACCAGTCTAGACAGCATATTCAAAAGCAGAGACATTACTTTGCTGACTAAGGTCTGTCTAGTCAAGGCTACGGTTTTTCCAGTAGTCATGTATGGATGTGAGAGTTGGACTGTGAACAAGGCTGAGCGCCGAAGAATTGATACTTTTGAACTGTGGTGTTGGAGAAGACTCTTGAGAGTCCCTTGGGCTGCAAGGAGATCCAACCAGTCCATTCTGAAGGAGATCAGCCCTGGGATTTCTTTGGAAGGACTGATGCTGAAGCTGAAACTCCAGTACTTTGGCTACCTCATGTGAAGAGTTGACTCATTGGAGAAGACTTTGATGCTGGGAGGGATTGGGGGCAGGAGGAGAAGGGGACAACAGAGGATGAGATGGCTGGATGGCATCACTGACTTGATGGACGTGAGTCTGAGTGAACTCCGGGAGTTGGTGATGGACAGGGAGGCCTGGCGTGCTGCTATTCATGGGTCACAAAGAGTCGGACACGACTGAGCGACTGAACTGAACTGATAGTTTGCCTTAAAATATCTATCATGTTTCTATTTTCTTCACTGAAATTTGAATACATTTGTATTAAATTCCATCAAGATAAGATTCTTTTCCATCTTGCACACAATAAATTTAAAGGTATGAGTAACCTCTACCTCCTCACCTGTTACATAAAAATGGAGAAAAAATACAGAACCACATTGGTAACTCCGATCACTGGCCCTCCACAAATGCCCTTATGCTTCAGTTCTTACAACAACTTCTTGAGATTATCCCCCCCCAAATTAGTCAATATCATAAATAATAAGAAAACACTCATCATTAGAATCAGTAATAAGACAATTCTTTCTATCAAAATTAATATATAACATTATTAAGGATGTTATACCTATGTAAAAATAATGCTAGCTAGTACCTTTTGAGTTCCTACTGTGTGTCAGACACCATCTTAAATTTTTATTTAAATATAACTTAATTTGTTCCTGATAACCTTGAGGTAATTATTGTAGTTGTTTAGACACTAAGTCATGTCCGACTTTTTGCAACACCATAGACTGTAGCCCACCAGCTCCCCTGTCCATGGGATTATCCAGGCCAGAATACTGGGGTGGGTTGCCATTTCCTTCTCCAGGGGATCTTCCCTATCCAGCAATCAAACCTGTGTCTCCTGCATTGGCAGGTGGATTCTTTACCACTGGGTCACCAGGAAAATGATTATAAATCTACTATACTTCAATTTAAAAATTCCATAGGGTGGCTGAATGGATTTTAAGTTCAATTATATACTTTTTACATGAGATTTGTTTTAAATTTAAGGCCATATATAGGATAAAATTAGGCTTCCTGGGTGGCGCTAGAGGTAAAGAACCCTCCTTGCCAATTCAGGGGACATAAGAGATGCAGGTGTGATCCTTGGGTCAGGAAGCTCCCTGGAGGAGGGCATGGCAACCCACTCCAGTGTTCTTGTCTGGAAAATCCTATGGACAGAGGAGCCTGGCAGGCTCCAGTCCATAGAGTCCCAAAGAATCAGACACCGCTAAAGTGACTTAGCACACACGAATAGGGTAAAATTAAGTGTTTAGAAAAAAGGTATTCCATGCAAATAATACTTGCCTGACTAGGCTATTGTCAGGCAAAGAAGACTTTAAGTCAAATCTCTCAAAAAACAAAGGTTATCATATAATGACAAAGGGGAGGTAGATATTATCACCCGTAATTTACACATGAGGAAACTAAGGCTTGGAAGATTAAGTAATATTCCCAATCTATCTAATGATATAACTGGGGAACTAAAGACCTTTTGAATCCGTGGTTGTTGGTGATAAACAGTGACCTGTACACTACTTCTCCAAAGGTAAGATTTTGGAATTAGTGCTGTACATACTACAAAAGAATAAGCAAGAATACAAAAATTGTTGTTTTCTGAAAACAGATTATTTTGAAAATCCAGAAGAATTCCTTGAAACGGTGTTAGGAATAAAAACATTTAGTAAGACCAGCTATGAACTAAATATACAAAAATCAAAAGGTTTCTTATAGAAATTAACAGGAAATATATGGCGAGAAGAAAAAGGACTTTATTTCAGCAACAAATGCATAAAATTTATAGGAGAAAAGTTAAAAACACAGTCATAAGCTTCTGCTGAAGTCTCCCTTCACTTTATGAGCTTAAAGGTAGATGAAACTTAAAAAATGGACACAGTTTGAGTTTTCTCCCAGAAAGTGCCTGAGCCTTGTGGAAATCAGAAGTTATAACTTTAAATGCAAGTTATGGAAATTTAGAAATGTAATTTAGAATTTTATGAGAAACCTTGACACATGAATTATCTTGTTGACAGTACTCAAGTGCATGTCAGAATTAGGGAGATAAGAAAGAGAAGGTTAAAATTTTCACTCCAGTGATCATATGAGTTCTATATACAAAGAAAACTATTAGAGATTAGCCAGTTGGAGCATGGGTTGTGTTAAGTCTAAAACTACGTGATCTGATTAGCTTTATCACAGTTATTGGGTATGTTTGAGAAGAAGGAATGAAAGGCTTTCCATGGTACTTTAAAGTTTAAATATGAAATATCCTTTCATCACTTTAGGAATGCAGTTTTAACCATGATGTTTGTGAGCGCACAAAATTTTAAAAAATGTTTATGACAGGCCTTGCGGATGTTAATTATTGTCCTATAAGTCACAAAACATATGTATTGGAGGAATATAACATATTCAACCTACAAATAATATCTTCAGCTCTGTGTAAAGACAGGTACAGATATCTCTTTATATATACTATGAATATCCATTTAAGATAGAGAGCACATGACCATCTCTCTTACCACTGTACAAAATTAAGTCACTTTATTTGAGATTTTGGCTAATCTCTAACAAGTCACCCTGACAGGTCTGAAGCAAACAAAGCCTAAATGTCAGTTTCTTCCATGGACTCTGTGTAAATGTTATTAGATTCATCCCACATTTACCGATTTCTTCAATTACTTTTGCCTTTTTGTATGCCAGTTCTTCCTTTCTGGTATAAATCTCATCTTACTGAGATCACTTACATCATTTATTTGCTTTTTTTTTTTCCACTTACATCTTTATTCTTTCCATGAGAATCTGTGAGAGGTCTGAACTCTCAGCACCTAAAAATGTCTATATTTTAATTTCTCTCTGACCTGAGAGGCTTTGGTTCTTTCTTAGAATGCCTTGAAATTTTTTAAAAACATTAAAAAGAAATGAATCCTCTTTCTTTTTATCTCTATAATCAGTTGAAACAATCTTATTTTAGTATTTTTTTTCAAATAATTCTAATATCTCAAGTTCATGTTAATTCTGCTGTTTTGGGTATCTTTCAACACTTTTCTCAACAAATTGATTCTGGAAGAGCATTAACAGATGAATACATTGTCAAGGGATCACCAACTTCTCATTTTTTAAAAGGTCTGAACCATTGGTTAAATGTAGGAAGATCTGATCTGAAAGTAATGGAAAAGTCATCTCATTAGGATTATACAGTGAAGCAGTTTATTTCATATAACAAATTCAGAGTTAGGGTGACTTCAGGGTGGTTCATTTAATGACTTAACAATGTTCCCAGAAGCCAAGGTTCTTTCCATCATTTTATTATTGATGGAATATACCTGGTCTCCAGGTTGTGTCCAAAAACTGACTCCCCTCATTACTGAAGGATGGAGTAGCAGTCCTATACGTCAAATGCAGACAAGAAGATGCAAGAAGGTGAAGAGAGAGCATTTTTCTGGCATCTCCTTAAGAGTGAGGACACTTTTTCTAAAAATCTCACTGTAGACTTTGCCTCACATTTCTTGAGCCAGAGTCATGCTCATACTCAATCTTTAATCAATGAATGGTGAGGTGAACAATATTACTAAAGTTGACTAATTAAGGGTTTAAGTGAATTTGGATCTATTAATCTTCCCAAGTTTGGCTAGTAAGAAGGGAGAAATTAATATTATATAAAAAATCTGGCTATGGTTTTTCCAGTAGGCATGTATGGATGTGAGTTGGACTGTGAAGAAGGCTGAGCGCCGAAGAATTGATGCTTTTGAACTGCGGTGTTGGAGAAGACTCTTGAGAGTCCCTTGGACTGCAAGGAGATCCAACCAGTCCATTCTGAAGGAGATCAGCCCTGGGATTTCTTTGGAAGGAATGATGCTAAAGCTGAAACTTCAGTACTTTGGCCACCTCATGCGAAGAGTTGACTCATTGGAAAAGACTCTGATGCTGGGAGAGAGTGGGGGCAGGAGGAGAAGGGGACGACAGAGGATGAGATGGCTGGATGGCATCACGGACTTGATGGACGTGAGTCTGAGTGAACTCCGGGAGATGGAGATGGACAGGGAGGCCTGGCGTGCTGCGATTCATGGGGTCGCAAAGAGTCGGACACGACTGAGCGACTGAACTGAACTGAAAAAATCTGGAACTCTGCTCAGTACTCTGTAATGGCCTATATAGGAAAAGAATCTTAAAAAAAAAGTGTATATATGTATAACCGATTCACTTTGCTGTGCATCTGAAACTAACACAATATTATAAATCAACTGTACTCTGATAAAAATTTTTTTAAAAATATATAAATGACCACCATCAAAAAAACCTACAAACAAATTCTGCAGAGGATGTGAAGAAAAAGGAACCCTCTTGCACAGTTGGTGGGAATATAAATTGATACAACTGCTATGGAAAACAATATGGAGATTTCTTAAAAAAAAAAAAAAAAACTAGGAATAAAACTAACATATGACCCAGCATATGTTATGGGCATATATGCTGAGAAAACCATAATTGAAAAAGGTACATGTATCCCAGTGTTCATTGTAGCACTATTTAAAATAGCTAGGATATAGAAGCAACCTAGATTCCAGTGACATAAATGGATGAAGTTGGGATACTTATATACAATGGAATATTACTCAGCCATGAAAGTAATGAATTTGAGTCAGTCTTAATGAGGTGGATGAACCTAGAGCCTGTTATACAGAGTGAAGTCAGAGAAAAATAAATATCATATAATAACACATATATATGGCATCTAGAAAAATCATACTGATGAACTTATTTGCAGGGCAGGAATAGAGATACAGACAGGGGTGAATTGAGAGAATAGCATTGAAATACATAAATTACCATATGTAAAATAGATGGCTAGTGGGAATTGCTGTATAACACAAGGAGCTCAACACTATGCTCTGTAACAACCTAGATGGGTGAGATTTGTTGGGGATGGGAGGGAGGTTTAAAACAGAGGGGATAAATGTATACTTATGGCTGATTCACGTTATTGTATGGTAAAAATCAACACAGGATTGTAAAGCAAAATATCCAATTAAACATTTAATATATATATATAAGCAATCGACAACATATTCTCATATTCTGATTTTTAACTTTTTTCCCCCTTTGTTTCCTCACTCTTTTATCCCTTCCTTCCTTCAGGATGATAGTGGGTTTATAGAACATAATTTATTTGTCCTGAAAGATTTGTTTCTAAAACAAATCCATGTTCAGAAAACTTATTTGATTCAAGGACAAACTTTATATCATAATGGGATGCCATGTAGCATGTTTTAAAAGCTAATGTGATAGAAAGGCTATGTTTTATTTCAAAAAGCTATATACTTGGAGTGCTATTTTTAGTCCTGTGCAATTAAGACTTTCTGGGATTCTTATTGTGGTCTGAGCATCTATGGAGGGACTCTGAACATGATATCTCTAGGATACCTACTGTTGCATTTTTTGTGGGAATATTACTGAATATGTCCATTAGTTATTCAGGAGTTTCCTATATTGTATTTTATTTAGAAAATATTGATATAGCAATTATGGGAGTCAGGCACTGTTCCATCCATTTCACCCATATTAACTCATTAACCTTCATAAACCTATGAGATTATTACAATCACCTCCATTTTCAGATGAAGAAACAAAAGCATGACTTGTTACACACGTTGTTCAAGTCACACAGCCAGAAATGACAGAAAAGTGAAGTCGCTCAGTCGTGTCCGACTCTTTGCGACCCCGTGGACTGTAGCCCACCAGGCTCCTCCATCCATGGGATTCTCCAGGCAAGAACACTGGAGTGGGTTGCCATTTCCTTCTCCAGGGGATCTTCCTGACCCAGAGATCGAACACAGGTCTCCTGCATTGCAGGCAGACGCTTTAACCTCTGAGCCACCAGGGAAGCCCCAAGAGGAGGATATGAAACCCCTCATGAGATATTGTTTTCAGGACCTCATATCTGAAAACACTGCCTTTACTAAAAAATGTTTAAAAGGCTTTTTTACTATGTGGAGAATGTTAAATACATAATTGACTATTTTCTAACCTCCTCGGTCTTTGGTGAATGAAGAGGCTGAATGTCTAATTTTTTATTCAGCTGTAATAGTTATACTGAAGTTCATGAGCTTTACTGCCCTTTATTTTCATATTTTAAATGTTTATGATATTTCATGATTCAAATGATTCCTATTTATTGGAAGTCTTTATAAAAGTGACCTTGAATGCTCAGTAAAGTGGATAGGGAATGTATATATATTTCTCAAAATAAGACAGATTGCCATTTTTAGGGTCCACATGATGCAGAGATGTTTAATTCTTTTCAAAAGTATGTACCAGTCTTGAGATTTACTTCCTTTAGTCTCCTTTAATCTCAGAGCTCTGTATAATACATCCATAGAAGTCCCATTTCATGTTACACTAAACAAAAATTTAAAGTAAGAGAACTTTATTACTCAATGTATGGGGCATCTGACTTGAAAAATTTTTCTCCTGGATGAGGGCATTAGTGTCACAATAATAGAACGGCTAGTGCATAAGACCAATGACCCTGAGGAGAAAACTGGAATTTTTCTGTCTTTAGAGTCCTTTCGGATATTTTGAGTCTTGCAACTTGCAGATCAAGCAGTTTAGGAGTGAGAGAAACAATTTCATCTTGTGAACATGTTTTATTGCCAAGAAGACAGAGGAGATATCCTGTTGAATGAGTCTCTCTCAGTTTGGCTTCTGATCTCTGGGGAAAGCATCTAATCACATTTAAAATAAAAAGCATTGTCAAGTGTATTTTCTTCATGTGTGCTAAGTCATGTCAGTCATGTCTGACTCTCTGCAACCCTATGAACTGTAGCCTGCCAGGCTCCTCTGTCCATGGGGTTCTCCAGGGAAGAATACTGGAGTGGGTTGCTGCCATGCCCTCCTCCAGGGGATCTCCTTACCCAGGGACTGAACCGTGTTGCTTCCATCTCCTGCATTGGCAGGCGGGTCCTTTACCCCTAGCCCACCTGGGAAGCCCGGAGTGTTTTCTTGTTTTCTAGTCACTCAGTCATATATGACTATTTGCAACCCCATGGACCACAGCACATCAGGCTTACCTGTCCTTAACAACTTCCTGGAGTTTGTTCAGACTCATGTGCATCGAGCTGGTGATGCCATCCAACCATCTTGTCCCCCTCTCCCGCTGCCTTCAAGCTTTCCCAGCATCAGGGTCTTTTTCAATGAGTCAGCTCTTTGCATCAGGTGGCCAAAGTATTGGAGCTTCAACTTTAGCATCAGTCCTTCCAATGAATAATCAGGGTTGATTTCCTTTAGGATTGACTGGTTTGAGCTCCTTGCCATCTAAGGGACTCTCAAGAGTCTTCTTCAGCACCACAGTTTGAAAGCATCAGTTTTTTGGCACTCAGCCTTTTGTATTGTCCAGCTCTCACATTTGTACATGACTACTGGAAAAAACATAGCTTTGACTATATGGACATTTGTTTCTGCTTTCTAATATGCTGTCTAGGTTTCTCATAGCTTTTCTTTCATGGAGCAAGTGTCTTTCAGTTTTACAGCTGCAGTCACCATCTGCAGTGATTTTGGAGCCCAGGAAAATAAAAGTCTGTCACCGTTTCCATTGTTTCCTCATCTATTTGCCATGAAGTGATGGGACTGGGTGACATGATCTTCATTTTTTGAATGTTGAGTTTTAAGCCAGGTTTTCACTCTCCTCTATTGCCTTCCTCAAGAGGCTCTTTAGTTCCTCTTCATTTTTTTTGTTTTGTTTCTTTAATTTCTTTTATTAATATTATACATTTTTCAGTGTACAAGTATTTAATTTCCATTATTTACTTTATTCTTATATGTTATTCTTTTTTAAAATTTTATTATTTTTTTAACTTTCAATAAATTAAGTCATGTTTATTATTATTTTTTTAATTTTTATTTTTATTTTCTGTTGTAGGGGTGGCATCATCTTCATATTCGAGATTACTGATATTCCTTCCAGCAATCTTGATTCCAGGTTGTGCTTCATCCAGCCTGGCATTTGGCATGATGCACTCTGCATATAAGTTAAATAAGCAGGGAGACAATATACAGCCTTGACATACTCCTCTCAAACTTGGAACTGGTTTGTTTTTCCATGCTCTATTCTAACTGTTGCTTCTTGACCAGCATACAGGCTTTGCAAGAGGCAAGTAAGATTGTCTGGTATTCTTGTCTTTTTCAGAACTGTCCACAGTTTGTTGTGATCCATGCAGTCAATGGTTTAGCATAGTCAGTGAAGCAGAAGTAGATGTGTTTCTGGAATTCTCTTGCTTTTTTGATGATCCAACAGATGATGGCAATTTGCTCTCTGTTTCCTCTGCCTTTTATAAATCCATCTTGTACATCTGGAATATCTCAGTGCACATACCGCTGAAGCCTAGCTTGAAGGATTTGGAGCATTACCTTGCTAGCATGTGAAATGAATGCAATAGTGTGCTAGTTTGAACATTCTTTGACATTGCCCTTCTTTGGGATTGGAATGAAAACTGACCTTTTCCAGCCCTGTGGCCACTGCTGAGTTTTCCAGATTTTTCCAGTGCTGGCATATTGAATGCAGCACTTTCACAGCATTATCTTTCAGGATTTGAAATAGCTCAACTGGAATTCCATCACCTCCACTAACTTTGTTAGTAGTAATGCTTCCTAAGGCGCACTTGACTTCACACTCCAGAATGTCTGGCTCTAGGTGAGTGATCACACCACCATAACTATCTGGGTCACTAGGATCTTTTTTGTATAGTTCTTCTGTGTATTCTTGGCACTTCTTAATATCTTCTGCTTCTGTTAGGTTCATACCATTTCTGTCCTTTATTGTGCCCATCTTTGTGATATGTTCCCTTGGTATCTCTAATTTTCTTGAAGAGATCTCTAGTCTTTCCCATTCTATTGTTTTCCTCTATTTCTTTGCACTGATCAGTGAGGAAGTTTTTCTTATTACTCCTTGCTATTCTTTGGCACTCTGTATCCAAATGGGTATATCTTTCCTTTTTCCCTTTACCTTTAGCTTCTCTTTATTTCACAGCTGTTTGTAAGGCACCTCAGACAATCATTTTGCGTTTTTGCATTTCTTTTTCTTGGAGATGGTTTGATCACTGTCTCCTGTACAATGTTATGAACCTCCATCCATAGTCCTCCAGGCACTCTGTCTATCAGATCTAATCCCTTGAATCTATTTGTCACTTCCACTGTATAGTCATAAGGGATTTGATTTAGGTCAGACC
This sequence comes from Capra hircus, assembly GCF_001704415.2. Lineage (NCBI taxonomy): Eukaryota > Metazoa > Chordata > Mammalia > Artiodactyla > Bovidae > Capra > Capra hircus. The sequence continues at coordinate 23,394,423 of NC_030821.1, read as the reverse complement.
TGAATGGCTTAGTGGTTTTCCCTATTTTTTTCAATTAAGTCTGAATTTTGAAATGAGTGATCTGAGTGAGCCACAGTCAACTCCTGGTCTTGTTTTTTCTGACTGTATAGAGCTTCTCCATCTTTGGCTGCAAAGAACATAATCAATCTGATTTTGGTATTGACCATCTGACGATGTCTATGTGTAGAGTTGTCTCTTGACTTTTTGGAAGAGGATGTTTGCTATGACCAGTGTGTTCTCTTGGCAAAACTGTGTTAGCCTTAGCCTGCTTCATTTTGTACTCCAAGGTCAAATTTGCCTATTATTCCAGGTATCTCTTGATTCCCTACTTTTGCATTCCAGCCTCCAATGAAAAGGACATCTTTCTTTAGTGTTAGTTCTGGAAGGTCTTGTAGGCCTTCATAGAATTGTTCAATTTCAGCTTCTTTGGCATTACTGGTTGAGATATCGGAGAAGGCAATGGCACCCCACTCCAGTACTCTTGCCTTGAAAATCCCATGGACGGAGGAGCCTGGTGGGCTGCAGTCCATGGGGTCGCTAAGAGTTGGACACAACTGAGTGACTTCACTTTCACTTTTCACTTTCATGCATTGGAGAAGGAAATGGCAACCCACTCCAGTGTTCTTGCCTGGAGAATCCCAGGGACAGTGGAGCCTGATGGGTTGCCGTCTGTGGGGTCGCACAGAGTTGGACACGACTGAAGCGGTACTGTGAGACTGAATGATATGCCTTGGAAACAAACCGAGATCCTTCTGTTGCTTTTGAGATTGCACCAAGTACTGTGTTTCAGGATTTGATTACAGAACTTACACAGAATTGGGGAAGCAGAGACTCTTGGAGGGACAAACAAAACCTTGTGTGCACCAGCACCCAGGAGAAAGGAGCAGTGACCCCGCAAGAGACTGAGGCAGGCTTGCCTGTGTGAATGTTTGGGAGTCTCTGGCAGAGGTATGGGTTGACAGTGGCCTGCTTCGGGGTCAGGGTTACTGACTACAGCAGTCTTGGGAGGTGTGGGATGCTGGCATAAATCCTTTTGAAGGAGGTCAACATTACTGCCATTACCCCTACCATAGTTTAGCCACAGGTGAAACCACAGGGAGGGAATACAGCCCCACCCATCAGCAGAAAATTGGATTAAAGACTTACTGAAAATGGCCTTGCCCACCAGTATCCTCATCCATCAGAAGGCAGACAGAATGAAAACCACAGTCACAGAAAACTAACCAAACTGATCACAGGGATCACAACCTTGTCTAACTCAATAAAACAATGAGTCATGTAGGGCCACCCAAGACTGACGGGTCATGGTGGAGAGTTCTGACGAAATGTGGTCCACTGGAGAAGGGAACAGCAAACCACTTCAGCATTCTTGCCTTGAGTATCCATGAACAGTATGAAAAGGCAAAAAGATACGACCCTAAAAGATGAACCCTCCAGGTCAGCAGGTGTCCAATATGCTCCTGGTGAAGAGCAGAGAAAGAGCTCCAGAGTAATGAAGAGGCTTAGCCAAAGTGGAAACAAGGCGCAGCTGTGGATGTATCTGGCGGTGAAAGTAAAGTCTAATGCTGTAAAGAACAATACTGTGTAGGAATCTGGAATGTTAGGGCCATGAATCAAGGTAAATTGAAAGTGGTCAAACAGGAGATGGCAAGAGCAAACATTGACATTTGAGAAATCAGTGAACTAAAATGGACAGGAATGGATGAATTTAATTCAGAGTATTTTCTAGACAATATTAACTTTACATGAGCAGAAAGTGCCTCCATATTATTCCTACATTATTATCAGGTATCAGGATATTATCATTATCAGGTATCATCGAAGATAGAGAGTATAGAGTTCTGTTTCTCTGAGTATTCAATGTGGTAGGAATGTGGTTATCTGGAAAATGACCTTCATCTACTCATGGTGGCTCTGCACTGGATCTTCCCTGGCACTGGGCCCACAGGGGCACTGGCCTGTATGCAGCCTGCCAGAGTTGCCTCATGTTGGCCCAGAGTTGCCCCATGGTGCCCCATGATGGCTCACTTTTGCATGCTTCTCCAGTCGGTAATTGGACGAGAGCTGCCAGGGGAAGGGCATGTCCTTGGGGCTGAAACAAACTCTAAAAGACATCACAACTGCACAGCCCTCTCAACAGCTGGAGCAAACAGCTCTTCCTTGAAGAAGATCTAAGAATACGTTTCCAAGTCCTCCATATCCAGTGACTTTACTCACATCTTTACGAACCCAAAGTAATTCTGAGAAAGGTATTGCCTGCTCCCAGAGGAAAGGTTATACTATCTGGAGCTTTAGGAAGACTTGAGTGACAATCTTCTAAATCTTTAAACATGATTTTCTCTTGGTTATAAAAGGATGCATGAGGGGAAAAAAAATAAAACACAAACAACCTAGCAAGATAATTATGACCGTTTGATAAACATAACACAAGGACTAAATCTTCAACCGAAACTTTCCCTGGAAGCCATTTTTCAGGTAAATGCAGGGTAGAAGTCAAAGACCCTCTCCATCAACAAGTTGGTCCTCCTGCTGTTCTCCTTCTTGCCCAAAGAGTGCCTGGACACTATACTACAGGGTGGTATATGCTATACCACCCTGTAGTACATATTTACCATATACATCTACTGCAGAATAAATGTGGGGCTTCTGAACAATTTGGATATAAGAAAAGTGTGGCCTCAGAAAAGGACTTGGTAGGAGGATGCTCCTTTGTTTGGGATGCTCAAGCTGCCCACTTCTCTTCACCTGCCTGTCTCTTCTACATCCCTTAAGACTCAATTTAGGTGTCTTACTCCTGTGTCAAGAACCTTTCTCGAATCCCTGCCCTCACAGGAGCCTGTCCATGCTGCCCTGCATGCTCATGTCTCTTGATGCACTATATCCTCATGCTCGCCCTGCTGAAATTCACGTTTCCTTTCACATGACTGTCTCCACACTCCATCCTCCCAGAGAGACATTTTGAGCCTTGGGATTTGCCTTATTCAGCTCTGTGCTGAGCTATTTTAGATATCTAGTAAATTTTGCAGCCTGTCAGCTAAAAAATTTTTTTGAAATTATCATATTAGCTCCCAGTTGAAATTAGGGGGAAAAAAATTCTGGTCATTGGAAGGGTCTTCACGTCATAATTCCTAGCTCTCTCTTCTTTTAATGTCTCCCTGTTATTCCATCTCCCATCTTTTTCATAGCTTGAACAATTTTTGTTTGTTTATAACATAGATTCCATAATGACTCCATGCTTACTTTCTTTCATTTTTAAAATTCATTTACTTTTATTGGCTGTGCAGCATGTGGGATTTTAGTCCCCCGACCAGAATCACACCCGAGTCCTCTGCATTGGAAACACAGAGTTTTAACCACTGGATCATCAAGGAAGCCCCAGATTGAACAATTTGAAATGACATGTTCTAGAATGGAGTGGTCACATGCTTCTGTTTACTGGGTCAACTTTTCGATTCATAAACATTCCCAAACTCATACAAATGTGTAAATGAAAATGCATTATTAGTAGTAAAAATAACTGGTGTGTATATAGAATTATATCCCCAATCTTAACATCAATCACTGCAGAGATATTATACTTTAGTTGAAAAACAACTAGTAACAGCTTACTGCAAGATGACAAATGAATGCTGACATTTATATTAATAGGTTTATAAACCAGTTACAAGGTTAAAAGTTAATCATTTGAGTCATCGAAAATCCATGTATATAACCAAAATACTCATTTGGAATAAATATCTACCTGATTTTTAGAAATACAAGTTGAATGGAGTAGGGGAGTTAGTATGAAAATTACATTAGTTTAACTATAAGGCTCTATAAACTATGAGTGCTTTGATTGATAGTAAGGCTATCAAGTTCATTGTTAGCTGTTCCCATCACCATCACCTCCATACTCTAAAATGTAGCCTGGAAAATCACACTTGTAACAAATATATATTAGGAAAATGATGTTTTCTACTAATTAGGCCGAAGGACTAAAATTCCTGTGCCAAACCATTTCTTTAAGGTCGTATCCATGTGTTTCTACTTCACCAGAGTTTTTGCAAAACCCAAGATGCCTAGTTCCTTAGCTGTGTCATTCCCTGGATTGGGAACATTACTTAATCCTCCAAGCCTTAGTTTCCTCATATGTAAATTGGGGGTGATAATACCTACCTCCCCTTCATCATTATATAATAACCTTTGTTTCTTTGAGAGCTTTCATTTAAAGTCTTCTTTGCCTGACAATAGACTAGTCAGGCAAGTATCATTTGCATAGAATTTCTTTTTTCCAATCACTCAATTTTATCCTATATACGGCATTACAGTTAACATGAATCCCATGTAAAAAGTATCCAATTGAACTTATAAAATCTATTTAGCCAGCCTACAGATTTTTAAAATTGAAGTATAATAGATTTACAATGGTTCTGGTGGCTCAATGGTAAATAATTTGCCTGCCAATGCAGGAAACATGGGTTTGATCCCTGGGTTGGAAAGATCCCCTGGAGGAGGGCATGGCAACCCACTCCAGTTTTCTTGCCTGGATAAACCCATGGACAAAGGAGACTAGAGGGCTACAGTTCATGGGGGTCACAAAAAAGTCAAACACGAGTTAGCAACTAAACAAATGTATCTTCAGAACTATTAAGATTAAAGTTCAGGTGAATCACTACTAAAGTGATCCCCACCTCAGCCTTGGTTGTTTGAGGACTGAGATATTGAAGAGATTCAGCTCTCCTCAAAACTTCTTTAAAATCTTTAGGTTTTTTATTTTTTAGAAAGCACTGCTCAAATAATTGGAGAAGGCAATGGCACCCTACTCCAGTACTCTTGCCTGGAAAATCCCATGGACAGAGGAGCCTGGTAGGCTGTAGTCCATGGGGTCGCTAAGAGTCAGACACGACTGAGCGACTTCACTTTCACTTTTCAGTTTCATGCATTGGAGAAGGAAATGGCAACCCACTCCAGTGTTCTTGCCTGGAGAATCCCAGGGAAGGGGGAGCCTGGCGGGCTGCCATCTATTGGGTTGCACAGAGTCGGACATGACTTAAGCGACTTAGCAGCAGCAGCTCACATTATAAAAATAGTCTTGAAGAACTCTGCAGAAGATTTAGCTTCTATACAATGGACTTGGGGGTCTTTTTCCTTCTAGTCTGCAACATTTCTTATTCTCTGTTACAGCTTTCCTCAATCGTTGGACAAAACTTTTACATTTATTTATAATAAATGTAAGTAGTCATCTAAGCAGGTAGGGTTCTGTAAATTACATCCCCTCTTACCATCCTGAACAATAATACAATGCTGCTGCCCTCTCAGGCTTCCCAGGTGGCTCAGTGGTAAAAGAATATACCTACCAGTGCAGGAAACCCCAGAGACACAGGATTGATCCCTGGATCAGGAAGATCCCCTGGAGGAGAAAACGGCAACCCACTCCAGTATTCTTGCCTGGGAAATCCCATGGACAGGGGAGCCTGGTGGGGGTTCATGGGGTCACAAAGAGTTGGATGTGATTGACCACAAGCTGCCCTCTTTTTCTGCCCATTCTCCAGTCCCCCCAGCTCTCACCCACATACATTCAAGATTGCAAAACTTTGCCCAATCTGTATTATCTGTTTAAAATCCTAGCTCTTTTCTTTCCTTGGCAAGATTTTCTGCATCCTTTAAGATGTATCTCAAAGACAACATTTTACAAATATAACATTTTACAAAAGAAAAAAAAAAAAAACCCTACTCTCTAAATTTCCCCTGGTGGAATGTTTCAATATTTGCTATCTCTCGGGATAGAGTATGTTATGCTATAGTAACATATAATGCTGAAGTTTCAGTGTCTCCTCGTAAGAAAGTTTTATTTATCATCACAACACATGTCCACCACGGGTCACCTGGGTCCTCTGCTCCCTGTCATCACTCTTCTCATTCTACATCCATTATGTGGAACAGAGGTTGGCAAAATAGTGGGCAAATCTGACCTACCATCTGTGGGCTTTTTTTTTTTTTTTTATGACCAGTGATCTAAAAATGCTTCAAAAAAATTTTAAATGGCTAAGGTTACAAAAAAAAAAAAAAAAGAATATGCAACAGAGACTGTGTTGCCTGCAAACTCTGTAATATTTACTAATTGTTCATTTATAGACAAAGGGAAAGAGAGAATATGGCAAATCTTGGGAAGACATTTAAAGCTTTCACCAAGACATAAACATTTCATTGGATTCCCAGGTGTCTCAATAGTTGAAAAAAAAAAAATCTGCCTGCCAATGCAGGAGATCCAAGAGACTTGGGTTCCATCACTGGATTGGGAAGATCCCTTATGTCAACCCCCTTCAGTATTCTTACTTGGAATATTCCATGGACAGAGGAGCCAGGCAGGTTATAACCCAAGGGGTTGCAAAGAGTTGGACAAGAATGAGCACACACATACACACACACAAACATTTTGTTGACTAAAGTAAGCCATGTGGAGACTTTCCTGGTGGTCCAGTGGTTAAGCATCTGCCTTCCTGGGGATGCATGTTCAATCCCTGGTGGGAGAACTAAGATCCCACATGCAGCAAGGCAGCTAAGCCCATGTGCCACAACTATTGAGCTCGCAGGCTGAAACAAAGATCTGACAAAGCCAAATAAATAAGAAATAAATAACAAAGCAAGATTCTTTTAAAAAATAAAAAACAAAGCCAGCCATGTGGCCCAAACTGACATAAGAGACTAAGAAAACATAATCCTTCCAACAAAAGAATGAGATATTAGTAAGTAAAAGCACAGTCTATCCCATCGTCCAATATATATTTATATTTCTTTATTTTGACAAATTTTTAAACCTCTAATCTTTTGAGGTTGAGCTGTTGCATGGGGACCAGAGTTTCCTTAAACTGTCTACAGTAATTTTTAAAAGTGATTCTAATAATGCTGACTGACATTTGCTGGGTGTGGTGTCTATCCTTTTAGATTGTGAGCCCCTCTTGGTAGCTCCAGCTCTTAGTCTGTTGCCTACTACACAATAAATCCTCAATACATGTTTATCAAGTGAGTAAATAATTATCATACTCACTGAATAGAGAAGATTGATATGAAGAACTTGACAAGAAGGACTGACAGTGTTATGCTTTCCAAGGTTTATTAGGAATACAGTTGCAGACTTCTGATTAAATGATAAATTAGGTGATGCACCACCATATTATAGACTAAAATGGGGAGGCTGTTGTATTCAGTGGTTCAAAACAGATTTTGGAGTCTGAGAAACCTAGGTTTGAATCCTACCCTAGTCTATAATTTACCTGTTTTGTGACAATAGCTAAATTTATTGTTCAAGATTGGAGAAGACAATGGCAACCCACTCCAGTACCCTTGCCTGGAGAATCCTATGGACGAGGGAGCCTGGCAGGCTGCAGCCCATGGGGTCGCAAAGAGTCAGACATGAGTGAGAGACTTCACTTTCACTTTCATTGTTTAAGATAAACCATCTTATTCAAACCATGAAACAATTCCTTAAGATGTAGAAACTGAGCCCACAAGAGGAAAAAAAAAAAAATTGTCCCAAATCCCATTGTCTCACTTCTCAGCTGGATTCCGTAGCTCAACCAAACTTAGGATAGGTCTTATTTTAAATACTTTTATAATAGAAGAACCTGAGCCTACATCTCTATAAAATGAGGAAAATGAAATACCTACTCCTTATGGCCATTATGATGACTTAAGGAGAAAATGTGAACTGCTAACATTTATGAAAAGGTGAATATTAGCTGTTCTGAAGGTAAGAATAAGAGATTACCCTACTGCCTCTAGCACATCATGGCCTGTACTTGAGCTGTGTAATACAGCCTGGCTCCTTCAAGCTCTTTAGGATTCTCTGTGCTGCTCTTGTGGAGAAGGCAATGGCACCCCACTCCAGTACTCTTGCCCGGAAAATCCCATGGATGGAGGAGCCTGGTGGGCTGCAGTCCGTGGGGTCGCGAAGAGTCAGACACGACTGAGTGACTTAGCAGCAGTAGCATGCTGCTCTTGGGTTTCCCTGGTGGCTCAGTGATAAAGAACCCACCTGCAAACGCAGGAGATGCAGGTTTGATCCCTGGGTTAGGAAGATCCTCTGGAGAAGGAAATGGCAACACATTTCAGTATTCTTGCCTGGATACTGTCCATGGAAATCCCACGGACAGAGAGGCCTGGCAGACCATAGTCCATGGGGTCACAAAAGAGTCAGACACAACTTAGCAAATAAAGAACAATATTGCTCTTAGTCAGAGCTTGGATGCTGCTCTCCACACCCTTTCCCACTGTCTAGATTGGAAATAGCCATAGGCTATATAGCACCATTGGAGAAGGAAATGGCAACCCAATCCAGTACTCTTGCCTAGAAAATTCCATGGATGGAGACGCCTGGTGGGCTACAGTCCATGGGGTCAAAAAGAGTCAGACACGACTGAGCAACTTCACTTATATAGCACCACAGTTAAAAAGTTTATTTCAGTGGAGAACATTTCAATGAAATGTTAAAGAACACATGGAGAATTGCTGAATACTAAATATCTCTGGCCACCGTGCCTAACAATAAGTGTTCTAGGAGTCAAACCTAAAGCACTCTGCTTAAAGAGAGAACTAAGATCAGAATTATTTTTAGTCTATTCAATATATACCATAAGTTCTGGGCATATTACATATCAGCTTAATTGTAACAAAGATAGTTGCAATAGCAGTAGTGTGTGTGTGTGTGTGTGTGTGTGTGTGTGTGTGTGTTCAGTCACTCAATCGTGTCCGACCCTTTGTGACCACATGGACTGTAGCCTCCCAGGCTCCTCTGTCCATGGGGATTCTCCAGGCAAGAATACTGGAGTGGGTTGCCAGGCCCTCCTCCAGGGGATCTTCCCAACCCAGGGATCAAATCCAGGTCTCCCACATTGCAGGCAGATTCTTTGCCATCTGAGCCATCAGGGAAGCCTGAAAGTTTAATGGGGAGGAGGTTGGGGAAATAATGGAGAGGAAGGTTGGGGTGAGCAGATGTAGATTTTACATATAGAATGGACAAACAACAAGGTCCTGTTGTATAGCACAGAAAGCTGTATTCAATATTCTATGACAAATCACAATAGAAAAGAATATTTTAAAAAGAATATATATGTGTATATATATAATAGAATCACTTTGCTTTATAGTAATAATTAATATAGCATTGTAAATCAACTATACTTCAATAAAATTTTTTTAAAGATTAATGAATTTTTAATCATATACTTGACAATGTCTTTATACACAGTATAAAACTCATTTACAAAGGTATTGCAAATGTCCTCAATATTACAAAATTATAGATAAGTGGGGCATAGAGATGTGTGTCTGGAATTGAAACAGAGAAGAAATTTTAGAGTTGGGAGTAGAAAATATTAACAGGTTCAGAAACAATGTATGAAGATGGGGAATAAGTATTACTGACAATCTTACCAATATCTAGGGAAGAATCAAGACTTACACCAAAATCTTGAAAAGGTCTAAGTCCCATACATTTCATTATCAGAAAGAAATTTTCAAAGCCAAATTTTCCCTATCTTGTGAATAGGGAATCTTCATTTTGCTTGCATTAGACCTGATGACTTACAATCTCACAAAGAATGGGGACTTGGAAGTTCTATTTCTCTATATCACGCTTTACCATCTGAGCCACCAGGGAAGTTCCTACATCACTGCAGCTCCCATCAAACATATTCAAGACTTTTTCTACAGACCACATGCCAGACCCAAAGTCTAAATCTACTTTGATTCCCTGGGCTACAGAAGTTATTATTGTTAATCCTCTTAATGAGCATATGGAAAATCTTTTAAGATGAATTTTTACTCAGCAGGATATAACTTGATCCTTTTCCTTTCTATGTTTTACTTATCAGAGCTATATGTTTTATATAGGAACAAATCATTTATTATATATCTATCAAAAAGTCTTGGTTTTTCTGTTCCTCTCCAAAAGAAGAGTACCATGGAATACACCATAAAATGTAGCTTCTGTTTTACTGAGGTTTTCATTATTAGTGTTGATTTGCAACAATCGAATAGCTTTGGATAGTATTTTAGAATGGGGTAAGATATTCGCCTATTGTTAGATACCCTTATTTTGAACAAAAGTCACCAAGCACATGTAATTATCTAAGATATACTTAATAAATAGGTGAATCAACCCTGTGTAAACAGAATGAGTCCTCACTCTACATCAACTTATATTCATGTTTACACCCTTGACCATAAATAAGTTTACATTCAAACAACTATTAAATCAACACAATACTTAGAAACAAAAATATGAGATGTGGTATTAAAGTAAAAATATTTTTTAAGGCTACAAGCTGATCTGCTACATTTCTAAAGATAGCTATGCCCAAAGGAAATCATAAATAAAACAAAAAGACAGCCTAAGGAAAGGGATAAAATATTTGGAAACAATACAACCGACAAGAACTTAATTTCCAAAATATACATACAACTTATACAACTCAAAATGAAAGAAACAAACAAAGCAATCAAAACATGGGCAGAAGACCTAGGTAGATATTTCTCCAAAGAAGACATACAGATGGACAATAGTCTGGACATCTTTTCATGTGCTCATCTCTTCATCTTTCAAGACAAAAGACGGACATCTTGTCATGTAAAAAGATGCTCAACATCACTAATTATTAGAGAAATGCAAATCAAAACTACACGGTATCATCTCACGCTGGTCAAAATGCACATCATCAAAGAGTCTACAGATAATAAATGCTGGAGAGGATGTGGGGGAAATGGAACTCTCCTGCAGTGTTGGTGGGAATGTAAGTTGGTGCAGCCACTCTGGAGAACAGTATGGAGGTTCCTTAAAAAAACAAAATAAATTTACCATATGACCCAGAAATCCCACTACTGGGTATATATCTGGAGAAAACTGTAATTTGACAATACACATGCAGTCTAATGTTCACAGAAGTGCTATTTACAACAGACAAGACATGAAAGTAATCTAAACGTCCAGCCACATATTGAAGGATAAAGAGGGTGTAGTACAAGTATACGGTGGAATACTACTCAGTCATAAAATAATGAAGTAATGCCATTGGCAGCAACATGGGTGGACCTAGAGATTATCATATATAAGTGAAGTAAGTTAGAGAGAGACAAATATTATATGATATCACATATATGTGGAATTAAAGAAATGGTACAAATGAACTTATTTATAAAACAGAAGCAGACATAGAAAACAAATTTATGGTTCCCAAAGGGAGAAGAGGGGGAGGGATGATTTAGGAGTTTGGAATTAGCGGATACAAACTGTGCCCGTGTGCTAAATCACTCCAGCCGTGTTCCATTCTTTGCAACCCTATGGACTGTAGCCCACCAGGCTCCCCTGTTCATGGAAATTCTCTAGGCAAGAATATTGGGATGGGTTGCCATGGGCTCCTCCAGGACATCTTCCTGACCCAGGGATTGAACTCAGGTCTCTTATGTCTCCCGCATTGGGAGGCAGGCTTTTCACTAGCACCACCTGGGAAGCTCAAACTACTATAAGTGAAATAGACAAACAATAAGGTCCTACTGTATAGCGCAGGGAACTATATTCAATATTTTGTAACAAACTATAAAGGAAAAGAATATGAGAAAGAATGTGTATATATGTATGACTGAATCACTTGATTGTACACCAGAAACATAACGTTGTAAACTACACTGCAATTTGAAAAAAAAATTTAATAAACAAAAAAAGGTGTTGTTGATATCAGTTGCATCTCTTAGAAGCCTGACATGAATTTTTACAATTAATTTTGAAATTAGGTAATTCTGTAGAAGAAGCCTTTTGCATTAGATTGTTTCTTAGTGCCTGTGCGTACTAAGTGTTAGCCTCATCAATGCCTCAACCCTTGCCATTTTGAAGGAAGCTGAAATTTCCCTGTTGCTTTGAGGATACTCCATCTCACAACAGATGTCTTCAGCCAGTAACAAGCCAAATCCATTATTCTTTTCAAAGGCTACATCACATTTCTCCTGAGGCTGACAACTGGGAGCATCTTCAAAATGGGCTTCAATTCTGTGTTGCCTGATCACCTCCAAGCTCAGCATTTTGTCTTCTCACGGAGACTAAATTGTGCTTAAGGAGCTAACTCAGACAATATTTTTGCTTTCCTACCTTCTTAAAATGGTGAAAAGAAGAAAACAGTTTGGTGTCTTTTTGCCAGGTTAAAAAACACTGAGATGTTTGCTTTCCTTCAACTGAACTTGAGTTGGTGTAATGGATGTGCTTCAAACTCAGTGCTGTGTCCCACTTTGAGAAGAACCAAGTTTTATTGTTGCAAGGCATTCTTGTTTCATGATATTGACTTGTGTGTTAGCACAAATAGTCATAACTGAATAACAAGTAGTTATTTATGAGGTTACTTGTCTCTCACTCTTCCTCTGAAGTCACTTTTAATTGTAGGGGACAATAAAAAGAAACATTTTATCCTTTCTCAATTTCTGGTGTGATAGATATAACACACTCTTTAAAGATCAAATATTTATACAATGTAAATGAGGTTGGGGGGTGGTCAACCTCTCCAGATGTTATATGATGTGTACTATGAAAGCATTAACAGATTATTTAACATTTATAATTATATATGCTGTGCTTAATCATTCAGTCATGTCTGACTCTTTGTGACCACATGAACTGTAGCTTGCCAGGCTCCTCTGTCCATGGGGATTCTCAGGGCAAGAATATTAGAGTGGGTTGCGATGCCCTCCTCCAGGGGATCTTCCCAACCCAGGGATCAAACCCAGGTCTCCCATATTGCAGGTGGATTCTTTACCATCTGAGCCACCAGGGAAGTTCAAGAATACTGGAGTGGGTAGCCTATCCCTCCTCCAGGGCATCTACCCAACCAAGGAATCAAGTTGGATCTCCTGTGTTGCTGGCAGATTCTTTACCAGTTGGGCTAGCAGGGAAGCCCTAAAATTAAGTATACACATATTATAAATACACATCTTGTAAGAGAATTCCAGAAACACACCTACTTCTGCTTCATTGACTATGCTAAATCCTTTGACTGTGTGGATCACAACAAACTGTGGAAAATTCTTAAAGAGATGGAAATACCAGACTACCTTATCTTCCTCCTGAGAAATCTGTATGCAGGTCAAGAAGCATACAGTGAGAACTGGACATGGAACAATGGACTGGTTCAAAATTGGGAAGGGAGTACATCAGGGCTGTAAATGTCACCCTGTTTATTTAACCTATATGCAGAGTACATCATGCAAAATGCTGGGCTGGATGAAACACAAGCTGGAATCAAGATCGCTGGGAGAAATATCAATAACCTCAGATATACAGATGATACCACCCTCATGGCAGAAAGGGAAGAGGAACTAAAAAGGCTCTTGATGAAAGTGAAAGAGGTCAGTGAAAAAGCTGGCTTACATCTCAATATTCAAAAAACAAAGATCATGGCATCTGGTCCCATCAGTTCAGTTCAGTTCAGTCGCTCAGTCGTATCCGACTCTTTGTGACCCCATGAATTGCAGCATGCCAGGCCTCCCTGTCCATCACCAACTCCCAGAGTTCACTCAGACTCGCGTTCACCTAGTCAGTGATGCCATCCAGCCATCTCATCCTCGGTAGTCCCCTTCTCCTCGTGCCCACAATCCCTCTCAGCATCAGAGTCTTTTCCAATGAGTCAACTCTTCACATGATGTGGCCAAAGTACTGGAGTTTCAGCTTTAGCATCAGTTCTTCCAAAAAACACCCAGGACTGATCTCCTTTAGAAGGCACTGGTTGGATCTCCTTGCAGCCCACGGGACTCTCAAGAGTCTTCTCCAACACCACATTTCAAAAGCATCAATTCTTTGGTGCTCAGCTTTCTTCATAGTCCAACTCTCACATCCATACATGACCACTGGAAAAACCATAGCCTTGATTAGATGGACCTTTGTTGGCAAAGTAATGTCTCTTCTTTTTATGCTATGTAGGTGGGTCATAACTTTATGGCAAATAGATGGGGAAACAGTAAGAGACTTCATTGTTTTGGCTCCAAAATCACTGTGGATGGTGACTGTAGCCATGAAATTAAAAGACTGTGCTCCTGGGAAGAAAAGCTATGATCAAGGAAGACAGAGGATGAGATGGTTGGATGGCATCACTGACTCAATGGACATGAGTCCATTGAGTTCGACACAACTAATCAACTGAACTGAACTGATATTATAAGTATATATGCCTTCATATATTGAAATATGTGCTAGGTCAGTTCAGTTCAGTTTAGTCTCTCAGTCGTGTCCAGCCCTTTCTGACCCCATGAATCACAGCACACCAGGCCTCCCTGTCCATCACCAACTCCCACAGTTCACTCAACTCACGTCCATTGAGTCAGTGATGCCATCCAGCCATCTCATCCTCTGTCGTCCCACTCTCCTCCTGCCCCCAAACCCTCTCAGCATCAAAGTCTTTTTCAGTAAGTCAATTCTTCGCATGAGGTGGCCAAAGTACTGAAGTTTCAGCTTTAGCATCATTCCTTCCAAAGAAATCCCAGGGCTGATCTCCTTCAGAATGGACTGGATGGATCTCCTTGCAGTCCAAGGGACTCTCAAGAGTCTTCTCCAATACCACAGTTCAAAAGCATCAATTCTTTGGTGCTCAGCCTTGTTCACAGTCCAAATCTCACATCCATACATGACCACTGGAGAAACGATAGTGTTGACTAGACAAACATTAGTCGGCAAAGTAATGTCTCTGTTTTTGAATACGCTATTTAGGTTGATCATAACTTTTCTTCCAAGGAGTAAGCCTCTTTTAATTTCATGGCTGCAGTCACTAGCTGCAGTGATTTTGGAGCCCCCCAAAATAAAGTCTGTCACTGTTTCCACTGTTTCCCCATCTATTTCCCATGATGTGATGGGACCAGATGCCATAATCTTCATTTTCTGAATGTGGAGCTTTAAGCCAAATTTTTCACTTTCCTCTTTCACTTTCATCAAGAGGCTTTTTAGTTCCTCTTCAATTTCTGCCATAAGGGTGGTGTCATCTGTATAGCTGAGGTTATTGATATTTCTCCCGGGAATCTTGATTCCAGCTTGTGTTTCTTCCAGCCCAGCGTTTCTCATGATGTACTCTGCATAGAAGTTAAATAAGCAGGGTGACAATATACAGCCTTGACGTACTCCTTTTCCTATTTGGAACCAGTCTGTTGTTCCATGTCCAGTTCTAACTGTTGCTTCCTGACCTGCATACAGATTTCTCAAGAGGCAGGTCAGGTGGTCTGGTATTCCTATCTCTCTCAGAATTTTCCATAGTTTATTGTGATCCACAGAGTCAAAGGCTTTGGCATAGTGAATAAAGCAGAAATAGATGTTTTTCTGGAACTCTCTTGCTTCTTTGATGGTCCAGCAGATGTTGGCAATTTGATCTCTGGTTCCTCTGCATTTTCTAAAACCAGCTTGAACATCAGGAAGTTCGTGGTTCATGTATTGCTGAAGCCTGGCTTGGGGAATTTTGAGCATTACTTTACTAGCATGTGAGATGAGTGCAATTGTGTGGTAGTTTGAGTATTCTTTGGCATTGCCTTTCTTTGGGGTTGGAATGAAAACTGACCTTTTCTAGTCCTGTGGCCACTGCTGAGTTTTCCAAATTTGCTGGCATATTGAGTGCAGCACTTTCACAGCATCATCTTTCAGGATTTGAAATAGCTCCACTGGAATTCCATCACCTCCACTAGCTTTGTTCGTAGTGATGCTTTCTAAGGCCCACTTGACTTCACATTCCAGGATGTCTGGCTCTAGATGAGTGATCACACCATCGTGATTATCCGCGTCGTGAAGCTCTTTTTTATACTGTTCTTCTGTGCATTCTTGCCACCTCTTCTTAATATCTTCTGCTTCTGTTAGGTCCATACCATTTCTGTCCTTTATCGAGCCTATCTTTGCATGAAATGTTCCTTTAGTATCTCTGAATTTCTTGAAAAGATCTCTAGTCTTTCCCATTCTGTTCTTTTCCTCTATTTCTTTGCTTTGATCATTAAAGAAGGCTTTCTTATCTCTTCTTGCTATTCTTTGGAACTCTGCATCAAATGCTTATATCTTTCCTTTTCTCCTTTGCTTTTCGCCTCTCTTCTTTTCACAGCTATTTGTAAGGCCTCCCCAGACAGCCATTTTGGTTTTTTGCATTTCTTTTCCATGGGGATGGTCTTGATCCCTTTCTCCTGTACAATGTCACGAACCTCATTCCATAGTTCATCAGGCACTCTATCTATCAGATCTAGGCCCTTAAATCTATTTCTCACTTCCACTGTATAATCATAAGGGATTTGATTCAGGTCATACCTGAGTGGTCTAGTGGTTTTCCCTACTTTCTCCAATTTAAGTCTGAATTTGGTAATAAGGAGTTCATGATCTGAGCCACAGTCAGCTCCTGGTCTTGTTTTTGTTGACTGTATAGAGCTTCTCCATCTTTGGCTGCAAAGAATATAATCAATCTGATTTCAGTGTTGACCATCTGGTGATGTCCATGTGTAGAGTCTTCTCTTGTGTTGTTGGAAGAGGGTGTTTGCTATGACCAGTGCATTTTCTTGGTAAAACTCTATTAGTCTTTGCCCTGCTTCATTCTGCATTCCAAGGCCAAATTTGCCTGTTACTCCAGGTGTTTCTTGACTTCCTAGTTTTGCATTCCAGTCCCCTATAATGAAAAGGACATCTTTTTTGGGTGTTAGTTCTAAAAAGTCTCTTAGGTCTTCATAAAATCATTCAACCTCAGCTTCTTCAGCATTGCTGGTTGAGGCATAGACTTGGATAACTGTGATATTGAATGGTTTGCCTTGGAGACGAACAGAGATCATTCTGTCATTTTTGAGATTGCATCCAAGTACTGCATTTCGGACTCTTTTGTTGACCATGATGGCTACTCCATTTCTTCTGAGGGATTCCTGCCCACGGTAGTAGATACAATGGTCATCTGAGTTAAATTCACCCATTCCAGTCCATTTTAGTTTGCTGATTCCTAGAATGTCGACGTTCACTCTTGCCATCTCTTGTTTGACCACTTCCAATTTGCCTTGATTCATGGACCTGACATTCCAGGTTCCTATGCAATATTGCTCTTTACAGCATCAGATCTTGCTTCTATCACCAGTCACATCCACAGCTAGGTATTGTTTTTGCTTTCGCTCCATCCCTTCATTCTTTCTAGAGTTATTTCTCCACTGATCTCCAGTAGCATACTGGGCACCTACTGACCTGGGGAGTTCCTCTTTCAGTATCCTATCATTTTGCCTTAAATATGAGGACCTTATTCTTCCTTAATGTTAACAGGTCCAGCCAGTGAAGAAGGGAGTTAACACACTTGTTTCTCTCTTCTACTGCTTCTCTGTAGAAGGAGTAACTGCAAAGCTGTACCCAGAAGCCTAAATAGAGTTTTAGTATTTTGGGGGTCTAACTGAATCTGCTAGTTTAGCTTCTAAGGTCCCTGTACCGTTTGGATTGTGGATGTTTGTAATGGAGTAATGGGTATCACACTTCATAATGCTGTTGTGTATCTGCAGTATCAGAACCACCCCAGTGCTGGGGTGGGGAAGAAAATTCAGTGACCCTGGCTTTGAAGATAAATGGAGCTGTCAACTTTTATCTTATATTAGTCAAACCAAACACCTCCTTTATAATATGGGATCTGCTGATGGAACTGAATAGGTTTTCTGCTCTTATTAGAAGTTTAAAAAGGAGTGTAGTTATATGTGTTCATAGGTGATGACTATTTTTTACTTGGAAATACAAAGTCTAAAGTTTTCTAGGTAGTTTGAACGTCTTCTGCTTTCTGTAGGGGAAAATGATTTGGAAACATCAACCAAACCTAATCGGGTTTTTCGGGCATGATTCACTAGATAATTAAGCAATTTCATTTACCCCTCATTACATAGACGTCTAAATAATTTATTAGCCCATCTATTCATTAATTCTCCTACAAAATTTTACTTTGGGATGAACAAAAACAATATGTGTTACTTAAAGAAACATTTTCTGTTGTAAAAAAATTAACTTGAACCTTTAAGAAAACACAGATATATACATAGGTTTTTTACTTTTAGAAGTTAGACTAAATCAGACAAGTATGGTTTTAACTGTGTAAGGTAAAGGATATGGGCCATGGGGATGTAATGACAACTACGTGCGTGGGTGCATGCTAAGTCATCTCAGTTGTGTCCAACTGTCTGCGACCCTATGGGCTATAACCTGCCAGGCTCCTCTGTCCATGGGGATTCTCCAGGCAAGACTACTGGAGTGGGTTGCCATTTCTTCCTCCATGGGATCTTCCCAGGGATCAAACCCACATCTCTTATGTCTCCTGCATTGGTAGGTAGGTTATTTACCACCAGCACTGCCTGGGAAGCCCCAGTCACTGGGGGTGACACGGAACATTTATAAATATGATTCCTCTTTTCTCCCACCCTACCCCAAATGAGAGTGTCAAATATATTTTCAGTTCTTAACATAGTCAAACCATAGAAAAAACTAGATTTTAATACTAAATACATATTCACTTGATGATAAACTTCAGTTTAGTGGATTTGTTGAATTATAAATGGCTAAATATTCATTTTTCTGGATCTTGGTGCCCTAGGTCTTGCTGAGTATGGAGATCCTCAAGCTCAGGGCCTCTCCTACAAAGGAGTCCCCAGAGAGATCAGCAACAGGAATCTCATTTTCCCGATGTGCTGACCACTCAACATTGGGCAACTCTAACGAAGCATCCCTCTTGTGACAACCACCTCCTTTT
Organism: Capra hircus; assembly: GCF_001704415.2. Taxonomy (NCBI): domain Eukaryota; kingdom Metazoa; phylum Chordata; class Mammalia; order Artiodactyla; family Bovidae; genus Capra; species Capra hircus. The sequence continues at coordinate 23,375,695 of NC_030821.1, read as the reverse complement.
CTGTTTCCTATGAAATCATGATGAGAACAGAAGCTATCCTTCACATGGAATCACCCCCAGTTTGTCAAAGTTCAGATTTTCTTAGCTGTGACATTTGTTAGTGAAATGAAAGCTTAGACTGCATATCTGGCAGCCATCTGTGATTAGCTAATTGAATTGTTCCAAGGCACTTGTTGCCACCTTCAGCCGGATTTTCAGCTTGAATAACTGTGCCTCCCTTCAAGCTAGTCTTGACCTATAGTAGCTTCTATTAGTTTTGGAGGAAAAAAAAAACACATGAGTAATTTGTCCACCCAATAAGACAGTCACCTCCCTAACCTAAATCTTTTCTTTAAAATGGTATCTTACTAGTCACATTTGGTTAGTAATAGAAATATTGTTTATTGTTAGAGGCCCAAAGTAAGGTTATCAGCATTTTCTTCAAATCCCTCTCTTCTCCCATCTTCTCTCTCTAGTGTTTCTCTCAGTAACTTTGGCTCTAATGGCAGAGCAAACCAAAGTACTACACACCTATTACAGTTGTCTTTTGCTTAACGGGGCTTCCCTTGTGGCTCAGCTGGTAAAGAATCTGCCTGCAATGTGGGTGACCTGGGTTCAATCCCTGGGTTGGGAAGACACCCTGGAGAAGAAAAAGGCTACCCACTCCAGTATTCTGGCCTGGAGAATTCCATGGACTGTATAGTCTATGGGTTCACAAAGAGTCGGACAGGACTGAGCGACTTTCACTTTGCTTAATGAACTAAGCTTTTTTCTTCCTGGATTAATGGACCATTTCATTTCGTCTGAACAGAATTGTAAACTCTGCCTGCATATCACCAGGACATTCTGATCCCCCTCCCTCCAAGTCCCCTTGCATCAGTTTTCTGAATGTCAACTCTTCCCCTCTTTCACTGGTACCTTTGTCAAAGCAAAGAAGCACAATTCACTTCGCATATTGAAACTGTGCTTTGTCTCTTCTTCTCTTCTGCGCTTGTCACCTCTCAGTCAGCTAAAACACTGTTTTTCAAACTATAGGATGCGATCCATAAACAGGTCATGAAATCAATTTAGAAGGTCATGACTAGCATTTTATAAATGAAAGAGAATTGCCTAGAGTAGAATAGAAAATAGAGCACGTGTAACAGTACATCACAGCACAACCGTAAGGGTAACAACTATGTTGTAAAACTTTCTCAGTTGAGAGAGAGAAAAAGGCTATGCACAGGGTCGCCAGGTAAAATAGCTTTCTTACTGTTGGTCCTGGTCAAGAGAATTTGAGACACACTGAGTTTAAATTCTGGGACTAGGATACTCCATAGAGAGGGATTTAAAATTCTTAATCTATCTATTAAGAAGAGGTGGCAAGAATACACAGAAGAACTGTACAAAAAGAGCTTCACGACCAAGATAATCACAATGGTGTGATCACTCATCTAGAGCCAGACATCCTGGAATGTGAAGTCAAGTGGGCCTTAGAAAGCATCACTACGAACAAAGCTAGTGGAGGTGATGGCATTCCAGTTGAGCTATTTCAAATCCTGAAAGATGATGCTGTGAAAGTGCTGCACTCAATAGGCCAGCAAATTTGGAAAACTCAGCAGTGGCCAGAGGACTGGAAAAGGTCAGTTTTCATTCCAATCCCAAAGAAAGGCAATGCCAAAGAATGCTCAAACTACCACACAATTGCACTCACCTCACATGCTAGTAAAGTAATGCTCAAAATTCTCCAAGCCAGGCTTCAGCAATATGTGAACCGAGAACTTCCAGATGTTCAAGCTGGTTTTAGAAAAGGCAGAGAAACCAGAGACCAAATTGCCAACATTCACTGGATCACTGAAAAAGCAAGAGATTTCCAGAAAAAAACATCTATTTCTGCTCTATTGACTATGCCAAAGCCTTTGACTGTGTGGATCACAAGAAACTGTGGAAAATTCTGAAAGAGATGAGAATATCAGACCACCTGACCTGCCTCTTGAGAAATCTGTATGCAGGTCAGGAAGCAACAGTTAGAACTGGACATGGAACAACAGGCTGGTTCCAAATAGGAAAAGGAGTACATCAAGGCTGTATATTGTCACCCTGCTTATTTAACTTCTATGCAGAGTACATCATGAGAAACACTGGGCTGGAAGAAGCACAAGCTAGAATCAAGATTGCTGGGAGAAATATCAATCACCTCAGATATGCAGATGACACCACCCTTATGTCAGAAAGTGAAGAGGAACTAAAAAGCCTCTTGATGAAAGTGCCAGAGGAGAATGAAAAAGTTAGCTTGAAGCGAAGATTGTGGCATCTAGTCCTATCACATCATGGGAAATAGATGGGGAAACAGTGGAAACAGTGTCAGACTTTATTTTTGAGGGCTCCCAAATCACTGCAGATGGTGACTGCAGCCATGAAATTAAAAGGCGCTTACTCCTTGAAAGGAAAGTTATAACCAATCTAGATAGCATATTCAAAAGTAGAGACATTACTTTGCCAACAAAGGTCCATCTAGTCAAGGCTATGGTTTTTCCTGTGGTCATGTATGGATGTGAGAGTTGGACTGTGAAGAAAGCTGAGCACCAAAGAATTGATGCTTTTGAACTGTGGTGTTGGAAAAGACTCTTGAGGGTCCCTTGGACTGCAAGGAGATCCAACCAGTCCATTCTGAAGATCAGCCCTGGGATTTCTTTGGAAGGAATGATGCTAAAGCTGAAACTCCAGTACTTTGGCCACCTCATGTGAAGAGTTGACTCATTGGAAAAGACTCTGATGCTGGCAGGGATTGGGGGCAGGAGGAGAAGGAGACGACCAAGGATGAGATGGCTGGCTGGCATCACTGACTTGATGGACGTGAGTCTGAGTGAACTGTGGGAGTTGGTGATGGACAGGGAGGCCTGGCGTGCTGGGATTCATGGGGTCACAAAGAGTCGGACATGACTGAGCAACTGAACTGAACTGAAATCTATCAGTGATTTGGGAGCTTTTATGCATAGGTAGTTTAGTTGTTAAGTTGTGTCTGACTCTTGTGACCCCATGGACTATAGTCCACCAGGCTCCTCTGTCCATGGCATTCTCCAGGCAAGAATACTGGAGTGGGTAGCCATTCCCTTCTTCTGAGGATCTTCCCAACCCAGTGATCGAACCTGGGTCTCCAGCATTGCAGGCAGATTCTTAACCAACTGAGCCACCAGGGAAGCTGATCTCTTTTCAATACTGGTGAAACAATGGCCCTTTTCCAGAAAAATGCACAGGAGCACTCAAAAAAAATTTACTGTTGTTAAGCGGGTGGGGAGAAATAAAACAGGAGTTTGGAATTAACAGACACACACTATTATACATAACACAGGTAAACAACAAGGCTTCCCTGGTGGCTCAAATGGAAAAGAATCCACCTGCAATGCGGGAAACTTGGGTTCGATCCCTGCATTGGGAAGAGCCCCTGGAGGAGGGCATGGCAACCCACTCCATTTTTCTTGCCTGGAGAATTCCATAGACAGAGGAGCCTGGGGTCACGAAGAGTCAGACACAACTTAGTGACTAAGCACAGCACAAACAACAAGGACCTACTGTAAAGCACAGGGGCCTGTACTTAATACCTCGTGATAACCTATAGTGGAAAAGAATCTGAAATAGAACAGATATATATGTACATATAAAAATCACTTTGTTGTAAACCTGAAACTAATAACATTGTAAGTCAACCATACCTCAGTTTAAAAAAAAAAATTAATGTTACTCATAGAAGCTCAAGGGTTGCTGCCCTTATAATTACATGGAACGTTCTCAATTCTTGAACGTCTTGTTTTACCCCAAACCTCTCATTTTAGTCCATATGTTCCTTCATATGTGATTTTCTATGGCTGTCTCCACATTTTCTCTCCCTCTCATATTCTGAACCACCTGTTTGCTTTTCCAAGCAAGATAAATTTTCAAAGGCAACTCATATGACCGAACCCCGGTACAACATTCCTCCCTGATTCTCTTTAAAAACCTTTCTTTCAGGTATTGCTGACTTATCTAGAGAGAAGGGCATTTTCTGACCTTCTTCATTTGCCTTTCTTTCCTTCATCTCCAATTTGGGCTTGTGTCTATGTAGAATGAAGAGCAATACGGAATGAAATTTTGCACACACCAGACTCATTCTATACATACTATTCCTATAAAGGATAGTTATTTTTCAAAACTAGCTATCCAATAATGTAGAAATACATTATTACTGAACAGACACGCTGAAATTCCTAGGTGTTTGACAAAATGAAAACAGGTTGCACCAGTTCCTGAAATCCTAGCAACGGTTTAAAAACTGCATTTTCATGCAAACATAAATTACAAATGGAATTATGATAACTGATTACCCCCCTCCATGCACACAAATCATCTGTAATCCTGCCCTGGAGCACCGTGGAGCTGGCTCATTGCATCTGCTCACAGCATTTGTCAGTCTATTCAATCACAGCTACTTCCCGTGGCAAAGTGTACAGGGGCATTTAGAAAACCTGTATGTCTCTATTTCCCTAAATCTACTATTAGGGTGTAGAATCGTCAGGGCAGAGCACTGCTGCTTCACAATAGGAATAATCCTGAGTGTGTATCTTTATTTTATTCATCTTCAATTGCTGTTTGACAGAATTTCATGCTGCCGGATGATGTTACATTGACAGCTGAGAGATAATTTCCGTTTTTAATCCAGAGAACAAGAGCCACTTGGGAATTGACTATAAATGTCCTCTGGGTGTCCCAGAGATATGCCTCATCCCCGTGCTGGAAGGAACACACCTCTGGGAAGGAAACAACTTTGATCAGTAAGTCTCTTTGGAAAACATGAAGCGAAGGAGATGTCAGTGATTCCCTCATGAGTCATGGGGTCTGAGATAAACTGAGCCCTTCCATTTCCAAGTCAGCTTTTCAAGTGGTGGCAATACTATCATTACTCCCAGGCAATAGTTTTCAGTGAAGAACTGAAATGTTTCCTAAAAGTAATGTTTCCAAACATGCCTTTCATTTCTTTCTAGATCATCATGTAAATTGTGGGTGAAAAACAGACCTTTCTTGTGATGAAGGTGTCATCATCTTTCTCAGTTCTAGCGCTAGTCTCACCCAGCTATACCTGGTGGGTGTCCTGTTAAAGATGCTGGCTAAGCAGGTTTGATGCTTTGCTTTTTAGAACTAGAGTGTTCTCGGGTTCACCCTCCAGACCTTTCTCATTTATTTAAGGACGAAAGCTTTATCTTATAACCAAAACACGCTCCTGGGCCAGCCCCCCTGAGGACCTGGAAGATGTCTCACTGATTGTACAGAGAATATTTCTTTTCTTTTCTTTTCTTTTTTTTTTTTTTGGACTACAGTGGGGACACTTTGTTTTTCCTAGGAAGTAAATTGCTGGCTTTTCATTCATGCTTTCCCATTAATTAGTGGCCCATCACCTAAGCTACTACAGTGCATAACATATAAACTATACATAAAAATCAGGCTTCCCAGGTGGTACAGTGGCAAAGAATCCACCTGCAATGCAGAAGACACAGGTTCGATCCCTGGTCCAGGAAGATCCCCTGGAGAAGGAAATGACAACCCACTCTAGTATTCTTGCCTGGAAATACCCATGAACAGAGGAGTCTTGTGAGCTACAATCCATGGGGTCGCAAAGAGTTGGACACGACTTAGCAACTCAGCAACAACAATATATATATACATACTCTAAGTTATGTATTACTAAATACATGTACACGTAAGACAAACCAGCAGTCCTTAACAGCCAGGGTACTTTTATATTTTTCTTTCTATATATACACACACACACACACACACACACACACACACACACATATCATTGTTGTTGTTCACTCGCTAAGTCATGTCCAACACTTTGTGACCTCATGGACTGTAGCCCACCAGGCTCCTCTGCCCATGTGGTTCTCCAGACAAGAATACTGGAGTGGATTGCCTTTTCTTTCTTCAGAGGATCTCCTGAACCAGGGATCAAACTTGTCTCCTGTACTGGCAAGTGGATTCTTTACCGTGGAGCCCCCAGGAAAGTCCACACACGTATATGCATACATAATATATGCCATAAATATTTGCCATATATGCTGTGTATTAAATACACATATATTTGTCATGTACAGAATACATATACATATGTATGTGTAAATATGAGTCTAGAGGTCTTTGAAGGCCAGGATTCCTTATTCATTCTTGTGTCCCAGTATCTAACACTGTGAATGACATAAAAATAAAGTCAATCGATAAGATCAATAAACACCTGCTGAACTGAAAAGAGCCAAACTCTTCAGTTCAGTTCAGTTGCTCAGTCGTGTCCGACTTTGTGATCCCATGGACTGCAGCATGCCAGGCCTCCCTGTCCATCACCATCTCCCGGAGTTTACTCAAACTTATGTCCATTCTGTCGGTGATGCCATCCAGCCATCTCATCCTCTGTCGTCCCCTTCTCCTCCCACCTTCACACTTTCTCAGCATCAGGGTCTTTGCCAATGAGTCAGTTCTTCACATCAAGTGGCCAAAGTATTGGAGTTTCAGCTTCAGCATCAGTCCTTCCAATGAATATTCAGGACGGATTTCCTTTAGGATGGACTGGTTGGATCTCCTTGCTGTCCAAGGGATTCTCGAGAGTCTTCTCCAACACCACACTTCAAAAGCATCAATTCTTCGGTGCTCAGCTTTCTTCACAGTCCAACTCTCACATCCATACATGACTACTGGAAAAACCATAGCCTTGACTAGATCAACCTTTGTTGGTAAAGTAATGTCTCTGCTTTTTAACATGCTATCTAGGTTGGTCATAACTTTTCTTCCAAGGAGCAAGCATCTTTTAAATTCATAGCTGCAGTCACTATCTGCAGTGATTTTGGAACCCCCCAAAATAAAGTCTGCCATTGTTTCCACTGTTTCCCCATCTATTTCCCATGAAGTGATGGGACCAGATGCCATGATCTTAGCTTTCTGAATGTTGAGTTTTAAGCCAAATTTTTTACTCTCCTCTTTCACTTTCACCAAGAGGCTCTTTAGTTCTTGTTTGCTTTCTGCCCATAATCAACTCACATTTCCCCCAGCAGGTTTTTACTTATATGTCCAAGCATCTTAGAACACTTTCTCCTGTGTGATGGACTAGAGCTCCTGATGGATAATGTTAACTTTCTTTGGTCAACTTGCTTAACTCGCCTGATCCCATGAATAGTGCTTGGGTATCAAACCAGTTGTATGATGATCTGGAATCTTTGCACAGTGACATTAAAGTTCACAGCCTCATTTGGGAGTGGTTTCCTTTCTTTCTCTGAAAAACAACAGCCTTTCTTACTTCCTTCAATTCCCTCTAATGGGTTGAACTCCCCCCAGTTCCAGGCCTATTAATATATATTTTCTCTCTGGAAATACCCTTATCCAGCTTCTTTGTTATCAAAGAGCTATTCACACTTTCTTTCAGGAGAAAGACCTCTTACATCATAGTTGCAAATTATTAACTATTTATTTTATATCTTACTCTTTGGAATCTATGTCCCTAGTTCATGTCCTGAAATAAAATTACGTGCTTAACTATTTACAATAGCTAGTACATGGAAGCAACTTAGATATCCATGGACAGATGAATGGAAAAAGAAGTTGTGGTACATGTATACAATGGAATACTACTTAGCCATAAAAAAGGAACATGTTTGGGCCACTTCTAATGAGGTGATGTACCTAGAGCCCATTTTTCAGAGTGTAAGTAAATCAGAAAAACAAATATCATCTATTTACACATATATATGGAATCTAGAAAGATGGGACTGGTGAACCTATTCACAGGGTAGCAATGGAGATGCAGACAGAGAGAACAGATTAATGGACAAGGAGAGAGGAAGGAGAGGGTTGGAAGCAGAGGCTCTGTAATAACATTGAGGGGTGGGAAAGGGCTGGAGGTGGGAGGGAGATTCAAGAGGGAGGGAACATACATTTCCTATGAACCTATGGTTAATTAACCATTAATGTATGGTTAATTCATGTTGATGTATGACAGAAATCAAATCAATATTGTAAAGCAATTAATCAATTAAAAATAAATAAATATATTAAAATTATGTGCTTAAATATTTGTTGAGAAAATGTATCACCAAAAAAAAGAAAAAGAATTGGCCCCAAATAACAGGCCAGTAGCAAGAGGACAGATTGACAGGTTATGGCCAGAAGGCAGGGGTCCCGATGGAGCAAAAGGGTCAGGGCCAAAAAGGAGTGCAGCAAGGATTCCAACCCTCCAATCTCCCCAGCATAAATCCCCAGTTGGGAATCTTTCACCGCCAGAGGTTGTAAGTTCCCTCCTTGGAAATTTGGAATGAGAGGGGACATGAGTATGAGCAGGTGCCAGTAGGAGGTGAGAAAAGAAGCAAAATTCAGCCCTATAGCCAGTAAAGATACCCTGGAAAAGGGAATGGCTACCAACTCCAGTATTCTTGCCTGGAGAATTTCATGGACAGAGGAGCCTGGCGGTTACAGCTCATGGGGTAGCAGAGAGAGTCGGACAAGGCTGAACGACTATTTTCACTTTCAGCCAATATCTATGTCCAGTGTTATTCTGAGCACTCCCACTAGGATTGCCTCCAAATAAACCCCAAGATTCTCCCCTCAGCCTCATTGTCTGTCCCTCTGGCTCCAAACAGGCCTGCAAGTGGGAGGTAATGGAACGGAGTTGTCGGCAGGTTGGCTAAGGAACCTGACCTCCAGGGTGTGAATCCTGGTTCTGCCACCCACTAGCCATGTGTTTGGGCATGTTATTTAGATTATTGTTCATAATAAAAGAAGGATAAAAACACTGTCTACCTCACAGGTTTCTGGGAGGGTTAAATGAGTCAGTTCAGGTAAAGTCCTTGGTGTTCAATGTGAGTTTTTTAATTTTTGAAGATCCTCAAGGGCAGTTTTTTTATGCAGAAAAGATTGTTATGAAGTTGTATTGGGTTTAAAGTTATAAATTAAAAAAATTAGTTTTCCTTAAAAGTTCAAGTTTAATTTAGGAGTCGTATGGCAGAAAGTGAAGAGGAACTAAAAAGCCTCTTGATGAAAGTGAAAGTGGAGAGTGAAAAAATTGCCTTAAAACTCAACATTCAGAAAACGAAGATCATGGCATCTGGTCCCATCACTTCATGGGAAATAGATGAGAAACAGTGGAAACAGTGTCAGACTTTATTTTTGGGGGCTCCAAAATCACTGCAGATGGTGATTGCAGCCATGAAATTAAAAGATGCTTACTCCTTGGAAGGAAAGTTATGACCAACATAGATAGCATATTCAAAAGCAGAGACATTACTTTGCCAACAAAGGTCCATCTAGTCAAGGCTATGATTTTTCCAGTGGTCATGTATGGATGTGAGAGTTGGACTGTGAAGAAAGCTGAGCACCAACGAATTGATGCTTTTGAACTGTGGTGTTGGAGAAGACTCTTGAGAGTCCCTTGGACTGCAAGGAGATCCAACCAGTCCATTCTGAAGGAGATCAGTCCTGGGATTTCTTTGGAAGGGATGATGCTAAAGCTGAAACTCCAGGACTTTGGCTACCTCATGCGAAGAGTTGACTCATTGGAAAAGACTCTGATGGTGGGAGGGATGGGGGGCAGGAGGAGAAGGGGATGACAGAGGATAAGATGGCTGGATGGCATCACTGACTTGATGGACGTGAGTCTGAGTGAACTCCGGGAGTTAGTGATGGACAGGGAGGCCTGGCATGCTGCAATTGATGGGGTCACAAAGAGGTGGACACGACTGAGCAACTAAATTGAACTGAACTGAATCATAAATCAAACAAATTTAATCACACTTTTAAATCTTAGTCTCACAATTTAAATATTCAGAAACTTTTAAACTTCATTAACAAATAGCCTATTTAATAACATTTATAAAGTTTTCCAATTCCATGTTAACTCCTAAATATTTATGCAATTCTGTTAGGTCTAACAAAATAAACTTTAAAATTTAGTAAATACTAATTTCATGTTTTGACACTGTTTACTCGTAACAATTCAACCTAAAATCAGGAATTGAAAGCAATGAGTTAAATATACATTATAAACTACAGTCACATATTTGACATTAATTCTAAACCATTTATGTCATCCTAAACACTATCAGACATCACTTTTTCAAGTATTGCTGACAACGAACTCTTCAGCTTGTTAAAAATCTTAATAATTTGAGCTATGAATCAGGATGCAACTCTGATTGACAAGCTCAGACTGTTTGCATAGATGATGTGTCAAAGCCTTGAAAAGAGGTACTACACAACCTTTGGCCATTGGATTCAAGTTACATATTACCTAATTTTCAAATTACTTAAGTCAGTAATTCCTCAGTTCAGTTCAGTTCAGTCGCTCAGTCGTGTCCGACTCTTTGCGACCCCATGAATCGCAGCACGCCAGGCCTCCCTGTACATCACCATCTCCTGGAATTCACTCAGACTCACGTTCATCGAGTCCGTGATGCCATCCAGCCATCTCATCCTCTGTCGCCCCCTTCTCCTCCTGCCCCCAATCCCTCCCAGCATCAGAGTCTTTTCCAATGAGTCAACTCTTTGCATGAGATGGCCAAAGTACTGGAGCTTCAACTTTAGCATCATTACTTCCAAAGAAATCCCAGGGTTGATCTCCTTCAGAATGGACTGGTTGGATCTCCTTGTAGTCCAAGGGACTCTCAAAAGTCTTCTCCAACACCACACTTCAAAAGCATCAATTCTTTGGCGCTTAGCCTTCTTCACAGTCAAACTCTCACAGCCATGCATGACTACTGGAAAAACCAGAGCCTTGACTAGACGGACCTTAGTCGGCAAAGTAATGTCTCTGCTTTTGAATATACTATCTAGGTTGGAAATAACTTTTCTTCCAAGTAGTAAGCATTCTTTAATTTCATGGCTGCATTCACCATCTGACAGAATGTGGTCCACTGGAGAAGGGACTGGCAAAGCACTTCAGTATTCTTGCCTTGAGAACCCCATGAACAGTATGAAAAGGCAAAATGATAGGATACTGAAAGAGGAACTCCCCAGGTCATTAGGTGCCCAATATGCTACTGGATATCAGTGGAGAAATAACTCCAGAAAGAATGAAGAGATGGAGCCAAAGCAAAAACAATACCCAGTTGTGGATGTGACTGGTGATGGAAGCAAGATCCGATGCTGTAAAGAGCAATATTTCATAGGAACCTGGAATGTCAGGTCCATGAATCAAGGCAAATTGGAAGTGGTCAAACAAGAGATGGCAAGGGTGAAAGTCAACATCAACATTCTAGGAATCAGCTAACTAAAATGGACTGGAATGGGTGAATTTAACTCAGTAATTCCCACTCAAGTGGTTATACTACTTGAGTGGATTACATCAAGCTATTTACTGCTGATTATCTTCTGAATTCTTATCACATTCTTTTCATCTGTGTGTACTAGGCTTTACATTTAAGCCACATCTAATTGGATTATGTGAGTCACAGGACTATTCTGGGGTCACAGTTTTATAAAAGACATAAGAAATACTCAAGGAATGACAGCTGGTATTATTACATTATCAATATTGCCATTTTCTTTTTTCTTGAAATTAGATTTATCTAGGCTTCTTTTGCACCCCACTCCAGTACTCTTGACTGGAAAATCCCATGGATGGAGAAGCCTGGTAGGATGCAGTCCATGGGGTTGCTAAAGGTTGGACAAGACTGAGCGACTTCACTTTCACTTTTCAGTTTCATGCATTGGAGAAGGAAATGGCAACCCACTCCAGTGTTCTTGCCTGGAGAATCCCAGGGACGGGAAGCCTGATGGGCTGCCATCTATGGGGTTCCACAGAGTCGGACACGACTGAAGCGACTTAGCAGCAGCAGCAGCAGGCTTCTTTTGGTAACTTAGGTCTGTGCTATGCTGTTCTTAGCTCCTCAGTCATGTCTGACTCTGTGACCCCATGAACTGTGGCCCACCAGGCTCCTCTGTTCATGCGAATTCTCCAGGCAAGAATACTGGAGTGGGTTGTCATGCCCTCCTCCAGGGGATCTTACCCACCCAGGGATCGAATCCAGGTCTCCTGCATTGCAGGAGGCTTCTTTAGCAGCTAAGCTACCAGGGAAACCCAGTAACTTAGGTTCAGTTCAGTTCAGTTCAATCACTCAGTCTTGTCCGACTCTTTGTGACCCCATGAATTGTAGGACACCAGACCTCACTGTCCACCACCAACTCCTGGAGTTTACCCAGACTCATGTCCATAGAGTCGGTGATACCATCCAGCCATCTCATCCTCTCTCATCCCCTTCTCCTCCTGCCCCCAATCCTTCCCAGCATCAGGGTCTTTTCCAATGAGTCAACTCTTCACATGAGGCCAAAGTTTTGGAGTTTCAGCTTCAGCATCAGTCCTTCCAATGAACACTCAGGACTAATCTCCTTTAGGATGGACTGGTTGGATCTCCTTGCTGTCCAAGGGACTCCTTTCAAAAGTATTCTCCAACATGACACTTCAAAAGCATCAATTCTTTGGTGCTCAGCTTTCTTCACAGTCCAACTCTCACATCCATACATGACCACTGGAAAAACCATAGCATTGACTAGACAGACCTTTGTTGGCAAAGTAATGTCTCTGCTTTTGAATATGCTATCTAGGTTGGTCATAACTTTTCTTCCAAGGAGTAAGCCTCTTTTAATTTCATGGCTGCAATCACCATCTGCAGTGATTTTGAGGCCCAAAAAATAAAGTCTGACACTGTTTCCACTGTTTCCCCATCTATTTCCCATGAAGTGATGGGACCAGATGCCATGATCTTCATTTTCTGAATGTTGAGCTTTAAGCCGACTTTTTCACTCTCCTCTTTCACTTTCATCAAGAGGCTTTTTAGTTCCTCTTCACTTTCTGCCATAAGGGTGGTGTCATCTACATATCTGAGGTTATGGATATTTCTCCCGGCAATCTTGATTCCAGCTAGTGCTTCTTCCATGCCAGAGTTTCTTGGTTCTCAAACTTTAGCATGGGATCAGAAGATCAGAGCCACCTGGCAGGCTTGTTAAACCATAGATTGCTGGACTACACCTTCCTGTCTCTCATTCAGGGTGTTTGAGGAAAGGACTGAGTGTGAGCATTTCTGATAAATTTCCAGGTGATGATGATACTGTTTGTCCAGGGGCCACACTGCGAATCACTGCCTTAGGTCATATCCAAGATAGTGACTCTTTCTATAGTTTTCCTCACTTTATGCTCTACACCCCAGCTTTGTTGAAAAACAATTCAGTCACTAAGGTGTACTATGAGTCAGGAATTGTGCTAAATTCCAGAGATAAAAGAATTACCTAGGCACTAATTCACACATGTTAATAGTATGCATACCTAGAGATGACAAAGTGTTCCTAGAATTCATGGAAGGAACACTTTAACTCAGATTTGAGGAGATCACAAGAGTACAGCATAAAAAGAAATGTTAAATTAAGATCTAAAAGATGACTGAGATTTAGCAAATGGCAGATTGATAAGGACACAGGCAGGGAGGGGAGAAGGTAGGCACGAGGGTAGGTAGCAGGGACTGCTTTCCACAGAAGGCTCACAGCTGAGACAAAGCAAATGGACTAGATGCTTTGAGTCTTAACCCCAGAAGCAGAATTATTTTTAAAAGATTTTTAACATGATCATCTGTTCTAAAATTTGTGATAACTGAAGAAAGCCTTACTAGAGAGTGAGGCACATGGTGATGGTATGGTCCTCAGGGTGTGGGTGGTTGACCTAAAATAGATAGACCACCAGATATTTCTCCAGCAAAGATGGATATATTTGGGATCTGCAGATAATGGAAATTCAGGGCCTGCAATCATGGAGAGACAGGTGCAAGTCCCTGCAGAGCAAGTGAAGGAGCAGACTTTAATAGAGGGGAAAAGAAGTTGGGAGGGCTACAGCAATCAGAGTCCATGGCTTTTCATTGGCTGAAATATTGCCAGGGAAGAAGAGTGTTTCCTGTTGTTGGACTCCTGCCATAGCAGGGATTGAGAGTCCTCTACTCTGGTTTTCTGACTCTAATTGAGGTTTCTGTTCATTAATTCTTTAATAAATTAAGAAATGGTCGTGTCAGTCCAACATGGACATATAGTCCAGATGACAGTAGATAATGACAGTAAACTCACTACAGACAGGTGATTGTTTCCAGGGATTTGCATTCTTTGGTGAGCATAGTTCTGGGCACAGAACTATTCTGAATTTCCTAGCCTCCTTCCAGTTCACTATGTGCAGAATCTTAGCCAATAGGACGTGGTTAGAAGGGATACATCAGTTCAGTTCAGTTGCTCAGTCATGTCCAGCTCTTTGTGACCCCATGAATCGTAGCACACCAGGCCTCTCTGTCCATCACCAACTCCCAGAGTTCACTCAGACTCACGTCCATCAAGTCAGTGATGCCAGCCAGCCATCTCATCCTCTGTCGTCCCCTTCTCCTCCTGCCCCCAATCCCTCCCAGCATCAGGGTCTTTTCCAATGAGTCAACTCTTCGCATGAGGTGGCCAACGTACTGGAGTTTCAGCTTTAGTATCATTCCTGCCAAAGAACACCCAGGGCTTATATGCTTCAGAATGGACTGGTTGGATCTCCTTGCAGTCCAAGGGACTCTCAAGAGTCTTCTCCAACACCGCAGTTCAAAAGCATCAATTCTTCGGTGCTCAGCTTTCTTCACAGTCCAACTCTCACATCCATACATGACCACTGGAAAAACCACAGCCTTGACTAGACGGACCTTTGTTGGCAAAGTAATGTCTCTGCTTTTGAATATGCTATCTATGTTGGTCATAACTTTCCTTCCAAGGAGTAAGTGTCTTTTAATTTCATGGCTGCAATCACCATCTGCAGTGATTTTGGAGCCCTCAAAAATAAAGTCTGACACTGTTTCCACTGTTTCCCTATCTATTTCCCATGAAGTGATGGGACCGGAAGCCATGATCTTTGTTTTCTGAATGTTGAGCTTTAAGCCAACTTTTTCACTCTCCTCTTTCACTTTCATCAAGAGGCTTTTTAGTTCCTCTTCACTTTCTGCCATAAGGGTGGTGTCATCTGCATATCTGAGGTTATTGATATTCTCCAGGCAATCTTGATTCCAGCTTGTGCTTCTTCCAGTCCAGAGTTTCTCATGATGTACTCTGCATAGAAGTTAAATAAGCAGGGTGACAATATACAGCCTTGATGTACTCCTTTTCCTATTTGGAACCAGTCTGTTGTTCCATGTCCAGTTCTAACTGTTGCTTCCTGATCTGCATACAGGTTTCTCAAGAGGCAGGTCAGGTGGTCTAGTATTCCCATCTCTTTCAGAATTTTCCACAGTTTCTTGTGATCCACACAGTCAAAGGCTTTGGCATAGTCAATAAAGCAGAAATAGATGTTTTTCTGGAACTCTCTTGCTTTTTTGATGAAGGGATACATACTATTTCCCAAAACTTAGAAACCCTGGGTTAATAATGAAAAAAGTCTGCAACAGCCTGAATACCTGGATGATTGCTTGCTCCCACCTGCCTATGAAAATTGAAAAAAGTGAAAGTGTTAGTCACTCAGTGGTATCTGACTCTTTGGAACTGAGAGAGTTAATTCCTAGGCAGGTTGATAACAAGTCTGGGGCTCCTGAGGAGAAAGAGGTCTGGGGATCTTGAAGTGGAGATAGGGGTCTGGAATTCTCAAGGAGGTGGAAAGGACAAACAGCTTTTTTCCCCTCTACTTTCCTTAGTCTTAGTCACATAAAGCGTTGTTTTTTTTTCTTTAAGCCCAGAACTGATGATTACAGAACAAACAACTCAGTTTAAAGTCTGTACTAAGAATTATGGAGGACATGTTTCTCCTTCCTGAAAATCTTCATGACTAATCTGTTGTCTTAAAATGTATATTAGGGGAGTGTGTCTAGTAAGATTTTACCACCTTGAGACATTTTTTTGATTTATTGTAATAACCAAGTAAAAGTATATGATTCCCTTGCTAAGACTAGGGAGGGGGGCATTCTCCAGCCCCCTTCTGATGTCTATGTTGGAAGCTTTCTTTGTCTCTTTTCACTTTAATAAAACTCTGCTATACAAAAGCTCTTGTGTGATCAAGCCTGGTCCCTGGTCCCGAAGTTAAATCTTCTTCTTCAGAGTTCACAGATCCAACACCATTCACCGTAAGCTATCAGGAGCCCATGGACTATATAGCCCGCCAGGCTCCTCTCTTGGCAAGAATACTGGAGTGGGTTGCCATTTCCTTCTACAGGGATCTTCCTGACATTGTAGGCAGAGGTAGTAGGGAAGCCCCTTCTGCCTACAGGTGCTAGAAATAAATTGTCATTGTCTTAAAAATTCCATAATTTGTCTATCATAGTACCTAGCATTACTATAACTAATAGAATGACTACACTTTTTATTTGTTTTTTTTTTTTTTAAAGTAACAATCCTCTTTTAAAATTAAGGTCTAGAAAAATGTCTACTTCAGAATAGATCAGTCCCAAGATATGGAGAAGGAAATGGCAACCCACTCCAGTATTCTTGCCTGGAGAATCCCAGGGACAGAGGAGCCTGGTGGGCTACCGTCTATAGGGTCGTGCAGAGTTGGACACGACTGAAGTGACTTAGCAGCAGTAGCAGTCCCAAGATAATCCTAAATACTAGAGTTAGAATGTCTAGGGTTTTCACATTATAAAAACGGTTGTGGAGAAGTGTTCTCAAATGTGTTGCTAATAACTGAATCATTTGCTTTAGTGTCCCTTTTGGCAGAACATAAATCTTATGTGTGCGGGTGAGGCTGTTTATCTCATTTAAAGTGTCTGGCATAGTGGTTATCACATAGAAGCGATTAACAAGTATCTATGAAATGAATCAAGTATTGGATCAACTAGGTGGAAATGTAAGCAGGAGCCCAACCAATAAAGGTCTTATTAATGATATAAGAGAATTTGGACCTGATCCTGAGAGCAGTGGGAAGCCATTGAAAGGATTAATAAAGTGAGTAATCAGATTTTACCTTTGGACATTTTACCTTTTTGACATCATACTCAAAAAGCTATTCCACCTGAAAAAGGTGAAAATTGAAATAAGGAAGATCAGTTTGGAGGCTCTTATAATTTTGGTAAGAGATGATTGTGCTGTAAATTAGTGGCCCTGTGAATGGAGACAAGAAATCCATTTGAGACATACCCAGAAGGAAGACCTGACGGAACTAGATGATCCTCCAAGAGTGAGAGGCTGAAACTGAGCAGGACCATGGGGCTCCTGGGCATGGACACACGTGTCCTCACTTTCTTGTGTGTGGAGTATAGGCGTCAGCCTCCAGGACCTTCCTGGAATTCCAAAGGGCAGGTTCAAACAGTTGCTAATCAGGGAAGAGAGGGGATGTAGAGACAATGGAGGAGCAGCTAAGAAGTAATAGAGCAGGCTTGGGACCCGATCCTAGTTCTGCCTCAAGGAATACACATAGCAATGTCTTTAGCCCTGCTTCTCAGGTGGCACTAGTGGTAAAGAACCCGCCTGCTAATGCAAGAGACAGAAGAAACTCAGGTTCCATCCCTGCGTCAGGAAGATCCCCTGGAGGAGGCGCGACAATCCAATCCAGGATTCTTGCCTGGAGAAAGCCATGATCAGAAGAGTCTGGTGGGCAACAGTCCAAAGAATCAAACATGATTTTAGTGACTTAGTACACCTGCATCTAGAACTAAAACCCCCTACAAACGGAGGTGTTAATGAGGCATTCTTCATTAACAAATGAAGAAATTAACAAATTAACAAATGTTAATGAAGCATTCTTCCTTCCAAAGAAAAGCTCACAGTCCGATAACATTGTGAACCACAAAAGCTCATCAGGAAAACCACCAGAGTAAAGGAATGCTGGTCCTTCACACACCCTGATCCTTATCAGCAAGACTGCCCTTGAACCATTGCTATAAAACTCGTCACCAAACCTTTCAGGATGGCACACACTGTTTTGAGGGTGGCACCCTGCTGTGTCCCCTTCACTTGGCAAAGCAATGAAGCTATGCTTTTCTACTTCACCTAAAACTCTGTCTTGGATTTGATTCGGCACCAGTACACAGAGGCTGAGTCTCCAAATCAGGGGTGGGAGCGGTAGAATGAGACAGTGGAAGAAGAGCAGGATTACTCCTAGTGTGGTCAGGGTCATCAAGGGAGTCCAGTCTTTTGGACTATAAAGAAGGCTGAGCGCCAATGAGTTGATGCTTTTGAATTGTGGTGCAGAAGACTCTTGAGAGTCACTTGGACTATAGGGAAACCAAATTAGTTGATTCTAAAGGAAATCAACTCTGAATATTCATTGGAAAGAGTGTTGCTGCAGCTGAAACTCCAATACTTTGGCCCCCTGATGCAAAGAGCTGAATCACTGGAAAAGACCCTGATGCAGAAGGAGAAGGGGAATGACAGAGGATGAGATGGTTAGACAGCATCACCAACTCAATGGACATGAGTTTGAGCAAACTCTGGGAAATAGTTGGGCTTCCCTCAGAGCTCAGTTGGTAAAGAATCTGCTTGCAATGCAGGAGACCCAGGTTCAATTCCTGCATTGGGAAGATCCCCTGGAGAAGGCAATGGCAACCCACTCCAGTATTCTTGCCTGGAGAATCCCATGAACAGAGGAGCCTGGCAGGCTACAGTCTATAGGGTCGCAAGAGTTGGACACGACTTAGTAACTAAACCACCTGCGAGATAGGGGAGGACAGAGGAGCCTGGCATGCTGTAGTCCATGAGGTCACACAGAGTCGGACATGACTTAGCGACTGAACACCCACCACTGCGGCCACGGGGTGGTGCTGACCTCACTAAGACGAGTTCAGAGGAAGGTAAAGAAGCTTTCAGGAAGTTGTAGTTACCACAGGGAACAATGCTCTTCTACACTTCTCTACCCAAAGCTAATTGAACCCAGAGTCTCTTAACAACTGGTCCCCAGTGCTCATTATAGAGCTTGTGTCAGAGTAAGAACTCAAAACTGGAATGAAACTATGAATGAGTGAATGAGTAAATGACTAAGTGAATGAATGAGTGAAATGAGAGTAATTTTGAGGGGCTCAATATTGAAACCAACTGAGAGCATTTGCTTTCATAATGCTTCTGCTTGAGATTTGCAGCGTGCAGCTAGCACAGATGGCCTCGAGATTGCAATTTTCTTTACATATTTACTCTGCTCCCACTCATTCTCACTCTCTCCCCACTCCCACCCTACCCCCCACCAGGACTGGTCATGAATCACAAATAACTCCACGATTCCCCGAAGCATCTGCCTCTGATCACAGTGTGAGGCCAGCAATCTTGTAATAGACTCCACAAGTGTTTTCCTTGGGTTAAAAAACTCATCAAAATTAATACTAAATTGAAAAGGGGACGTTCACAGTGAGCTAGCTGTCCTGTGTAAGTGAAGCATGCAGTCTGGCAAATAATAAGTTCTTTTCTCTAAACTATGTATGAAGAATGAAAAGTGGGTGAAAGGGACACCTGCCTATTCCCATCTATCACATAGGCCAATTTAATTTACCAATAGATATACACTTGCCTGGTTTGTATGATGGACAATCCTCCTGTTGGGCTGCTCCCTGCAGGCCTGCAAGCTCTGTATTTGTCCAACCTCAAGACTGAAGAAAGAGCCCAGAGTCAGCGATGGAGACATCAGTGGTTTAATCGGTAGTGGAGCTTACCCATCAGAAGCAAGGTCCAGGAGCGACACCGCCACTATGTGAGGAAGGGCGAGCAAGACACAGCAACAGTCTTCTCTACCGCAGAGAGGGAGGTTACCAGCTACAAAGGGAATTGACTTCAGGTGGGCTCACTTGTTACCAGGGAAACCAGCAGAGGAGCCCGCCCTTCACCATCCCTTTGAGAAGCTATCTTGGTGGAGAGTTCTGATTTAAAGATTAGAACAGTCACTGAGTGGGGCCTGGGGCAAGTATGTAGGCATCTACAGATTAGGCTCTGATTAAGAGAGCAGGTGAGTCTTGTCAGTAGGGTGTAGGTGAAGCAGGCATGGTTCAAGCAGGGGATAGACAGCGAAAGAACAGGCATTTTGAGTGAACTGATCATACACCTCCAAACACAAATAGGTGTCAAAATGCAGAAAAGAGCTACAGACCTGAGTGGAATCATAGCGGTTACTGAGTTCAGTAGGAGTGGAGCCTGGAGTAGGGAAGAAAGCAACACTGAATAGGACTGGCGACACGGGCAACTGCACAGAAAGCTCATGTGATGACCATCATTGTCATCTTTAGCCTTGTCACTCAAAGTAGTCTGCACCCCTGCAGCACTCATGTCACCTGGGAGCTTGTCAGAAATGCAGACTCTCAGGCCCCTCCCCCTCCAAGTCCTACTGAATCAGAGTCTGCAGTGTAACAAGATCCTCAGGTGACTCGTATGGACCTAGCAGCTTGAGGGGCTTTGCTCTAAATCACTGCATTCAAAGGGTCTACTGAGCTCAGATTGATTCACTTTAAGGTCACTTTAGAATTTATCATCCAGATGGGGACATTTGTGAGTGTGAATAAGGGGTGTTAAAATAAGTGTAATTGTATATTTAAAAAATACTTAGCTATTAAGAAATGTTATTTTTATGTAAAAGTGGATCTATAAAATAGTTGTAGTATAGGCTATCTTTAAAAATAAATTCTTTCTAAAAAATAGAAATAAAACATATCAATGGATACTAAAGAAAAAATTCTTTATGTTGACCTGAATGTTAATATAAGTGCTAGGTTAAGAGTTTGATATATTATCAATGTGAACCTAAGTTTATTTTAAAATACATACATTACAGAAATACATATGTCTGTAATTATGTATTATAGGAATACATATTTCTTGAAGAGTCAGACATGATTTGGTGATGGAACAACAACAATTACAGAAATAGATATAGAAATGTATACCTATATTGGTTGCTATACATACATACAGGAGAGGGCAATGGCACCCCACTCCAGTACTCTTGCTTGGAAAGTCCCATGGATGGAGGAGGCTGGTGGGCTTCAGTCCATGAGGTCGCTAAGAGTTGGACACGACTGAGCGACTTCGCTTTCACTTTTCACTTTCATGCATTGGAGAATGAAATGGCAACCCACTCCAGTGCTCTCGCCTGGAGAATCCCAGGGACAGGGGAGCCTGGTGGGCTGCTGCCTATGGGGTCGCAGAGTCGGACATGACTGAAGTGACTTAGCAGCAGCAGCAGCATACATACATCCATCCTAATTCTATTTGCTGAGATGATCTAAAAGCAGGGATGTTCAGCAGCAATAAACAAACCTAGGGTTAAGATCTAGGCTTCTAAATACCATCCTCCAACAAAAGGAATCTGGATCCTTTGGGGAAATAACTGACTCTCGGGCGAGGTTGAGGAAAATAGTAATATGAGGTCAGTAGGAATGGGTCGTGAAATCAGGCATTCTGAGGCATGGAGTATATTGTAGTGCCAAAAAGAATATATTTCTCTTGTTTTAAGTCACCTAGTCTGTGGTAATTGTTACAACAGTCATGAGAAATGAACTTTCTTACTTTTCCTTATCTCCAGAGAACATTTGAGCTAGACTTAAGTGTGTAAGACTTCCCTGGTGGCTCAGACGGTAAAGCGTCTGTCTATAATGTGGGAAACCGGGGTTTGATCCCTGGGTTGGAAAGATCCCCTAGAGAAGGAAATGGCAATCCACTCCAGCACTCTTGCCTGGAAAATCCCATGGACAGAGGAGCCTGGTAGGCTGCAGTCCATGGGGTCGCAAAGAGTCGGACACGACTGAGCGACTTCACTTTGCTTTCCCTTTTAAGTGTGTAAGAGAAAGGAAAAGTAGCTGGAATTTTAGCCGCTTGCCCGCTTGCCTTGTGTTTCCTTGTGCTTTAGTGGTGAAAAGAAAGTGATGAGGAGAGGGACCCTGAGAACCAGGTCTCTGGCCCTTACCCATAAGCTTTGTGACTTTGGGTGTTTAAAATCTCTGACCCTTAGTTTTGCCTGAAAATGAGAAGTTTCCACCTGATTAAAAGATTTTCAGATATTGCTTACAGATTCCATTATGACTGAATTTTCAGTTTTAATTTCAATGTTAAAAGTCATATGTTGAATTATTTGAAAATTATAATAGTTTTAAACACTCAAATGGGTTACATATCAGATAGCAACACTTTGAAGACCGACTGGGTAATAAATTCTGCTGCCAGCTTAGTTTATTTTGATATTGACCACCAGAATACCATTTCTGATTCTGTCTACATTTAATTAAATGATTCTCATCATTGAATATAGAATATCCTATGGTTGTTCTGTCGAAAGTCTTCAGAAATCCAGTCTCACTCTTAAAATATGCTGATATAGTAGGTTTTTGTATTCCACAGAAGATTTAACTACAGAACAATCTGGAGAACAGATATAAACCATCACCCTTTTATCACCCTTTCCCCAGACCATTCAACTGGTGCTATTTTGACCTACATTTTGTCTTGTTGAATATGGGGCATTCTTATCAGTGAGGATTGAAGATCTTTGTTTTTTTTCTGTGATTTGGTCTTCAAGTAATCCAGACCCAGACTCATCCTTCTCCACTCACTTGATGTAGACTCTCACTACCCCCATTTAGACCATCACTATGGCCTTCTAACCATCTAGCATCTAGCATCTAGGCCTCACACTCACTTAACCACATTCCTAAACTCAATTTTCATTTCATGATTCTAAGAAGCAAGGTACAAGGTTAGCCCATGAACCTCAGCCTGGCATTTAAGGTCTTGTGACACCAGATTCCTATTTATACCTTTATTTTCTTTTCCCATCTGAGCCTTCTTCTTCAAAAACTTTCATTCACTCTTCACCCTCACATACTTCTTTCATGCTATCATTTATGATGATCTCTACATGTACAAATGAGGGACATGGAAAGGCTTTTGTGTGCAGGAGGGCCTCACAGGGTCCTGGGCTTGCTTGCTCAGTTGTGTCCAACTCTTTGCAACCCTATGGACTATAGCCTGCCGGGCTCCTCCTCTGACCATGGGATTTCCTGAGCAAGAATACCGGAGGGGGTTGCCATTTCCATCTCCAGGGAATCTTCTAGACCCAGCGATCAAACTGACATCTCTTGTGTCTCCTGCATTGCAGGAGACTGTCTTTACTGTCTTTACCTCAGACAGTAAAAATTCCATCTGTAATGCAGGAGACCTAGGTTCAATCCCTAGGTTGGGAAGATTCCCTGGAGAAGGGAATGGCTACTCACTCCAGTATTCTTGCCTGGAGAATTCCATGAACAGAAGAGCATGGTGGAGTCACAAAGAGTTGGACACGACTGAGTGACTTTTACTTTCACATGCACAAATACGTTTATCTTCCTCTGTACTCTGCAGGGTCTGGTTCTGGTCCAAATGAAACTATTTTAGCCAATGCTATTTCCTTCTGTGAATGGCTATTAGAAGTTATTTTCAACTGTACAAATAGTACTTAAAATATTCTTTTGGATATAGTGCACAGGTATTACAGGGCTCCCAAAATGACATGTAACTTTCCTTATCATTTCACCCACCTTTTTAGATCCTACCCTACCCAGAGAGTCTTCCCCAACTTTCCCATATCAGTTTCCCTTTTTCTTTTTGTCTTTCTATGCCCCTTAATCTCCCTCAGTCTTCATACCCTGTCCTAGTTTACCATTTAGTATCTCCCAACACTCTAACATATTAGAAGCATTTGGAAAGAACTTTAAAAGACTCCCAGGACCTACATACAGGATTTTTTAAAAAATTGATCTAGTATGTAACCCAATGTACAATATATATATACTATATATATATATATATATATATATATATATATATATGTTGGCATTTTAAAGATGTTTCCTAAGGGGTTCAAATGAAGGAATAGTGTTGGAAAACACTAACCTGAGCCAGATGACACACTCCTTTAGAGAAGCCACCGTGTAACATACATCTTTGGCTTCATGCCCAAAATAGTGGATACAGTCCAAGGTGATCAATAAAGATATGTTGGTTGGCTTTCTTTTCTTTTTAAAAAAGGAAAAGGAAGAGATTGGGGAAAGAAGACCCCTTTGGCTTCATCCTCAAAATAGCGGATACAGTCCTAGTCATGATCAATAAAAATATGTTGCCTGGCAGACTTTCTTTTCTTTTAAAAGAAAAAAAAAAAGGAAAATGACGAGATTGGGGAAGTAAGTCCTGTTAAGAATGCCCAGCCCTGCTGGTTTCCACCTGAGGGCTCAGCAGGTCTTCATGGCCAGTTCTGTGGTTCCCAAGGAACCTGATACTACTAAAAGTAGATTCCTGCAAAACTCGACTAAGAATGTCAGTTTGGTTCACCTCACTGTCTAGTCACTGACTAAAAAGGAAAACATCAGCTAAGATCAAGATTTTACATCTGAAAAGTTATTCTCAACAAGCAACTGAAGAAAAGTTCTTGACCATACATTTTTAATGTTTTGTCACAGTATTTATAACCTATGTTTCGAACTAGTACCTTATATTCATTATGCTGCCAAATTCAATAAGGAGGAAGAATAGCGCATCACAACCTACCTGCCAACAGTGCGTCCTAGCCACGGGTGAGGCAACTGCCTTTCCAGCTGGGGAAGTTTCCCAAACTACGGTAGACTGCATCTGTCTTGATGTGCGACCGGTGCCATCTTGCCTCCTGAATCACATCTCAGCATCTCTGGATAGCCCATTAGATCCGCCATCATCTAACCAAAATTATCTGCTCTTCATTCCCCCTCAACATACAAACCCTTGGAATGAATAAAGGAGAGGTGTGAAAACTAGGGTCTTTTACAAACTGCCAGCATGAAACCGGGGCATCTTAACTCATCAGAGTCACTTTACCATACCACTTTGCTGCTGCTCAAAATACAAACCTCTCTCTTCGGCAAACTCTATCTAAAAGTTGGGTGCATGTGACCAACTTTGGTGCCAATTCTTCAGGTAGATTTTGTAAGCCTTTCAGACATTTATGAAATCAGTCTTTTTCTGTGCTACAGTTGGTAGGGGGTGGGGGTGGAGGGGTAGAGAACACAAAAACAGTGCTTCTTATATGTATTTATAATGAAGAACTTTTCTAGTTCCAGAGCCTGGAGTCTCCAGCTCATTTTAATATAATAGGTTATATTAAGTAGGTGCATAAAAAGGACAACCTCTCCCCTTACTGATTTGTCATCGTGTTACTACATTTATCCAGTACTGTTTTGAACCTACTTATGTTACAAAGAACAGGTATATAGGGTTTCCCTTGTATTTTAAAGAAAAAAAGTATGCCAAACTTCTCCAACAATCTGGAATTTTATTCCATTCATATACATGCATAGTAACAACATTTGTTGAGAAATTATTTCTATCAGAAGTAGAACATTATCTTTGTGATCACCAGGTGCAGTATTGCTACTCTTATATTTAAATAGATCTTATATATGAATTAAATTCATACTTGCAGCATTGAGTTTAGGGTTTCGATTTAGACTGTGCCTTTCAAAAGATAAAACCGATTAATACTACTTCATTACTTACAATACTGCTTCCAGTAATTTTGTTCATTCTTACAAAGTATTGCATTTAACAGCAAAGGTTTAAAAATTGAGACAGAGCTGCATCAGCGAAAGAAAATACAAGTACTATACAAGAAAAAAATTGCCATCTTCATTTAACATACATGTTTAAGATTAAGAAAATGGACGGAAACATACGGCTACATACAAATGCAAAGCCTAGTGACTAAGAGACTGTATCTGCTAAAATATAAAGTGCAAACGGAGCCTGATTATCCAAGAATTGAAATCTTAAGGCGAACTTATAGCACATGTATTTAAAACATCTTTGCAAGTTATATTTTAGCATATACATATATCTGCAACAGCATATAAGAAGAAATCAAGATACACAAGTGCTTTGGAAGCTATTTCTAAAATGCTTTTCTGTATTGTTTGTGACTATTTTCTTCAAAAGCTACTTACAGTGCAAACCATATGTGCTACACAATAACTATACAATAACATTACAAATGACTTTAATATAAAGTTTTTAAATAAAAAATAACATAACCACAGCTATGAATACTGCTGGTAAAATAAATTAATTTTTTTTTTTGGAAAATGGCACCAATAATACACTTTACTAATGAACTGTAATGAAATTACACCTTAAGTCTTCAACTCAGCCATAATGAATTATCTCCTGATCGCCCGGATGTAATTCAAACAGCTTTGCTTTTTTTTTTCTGTACTGGGTAGAACAACATACTAAACACTGGTAGGAAAGGTGACTGATGTCCATTGATTTAGTGATTTCATTTGACGTGTTCTGCGGCATGTGATGAGCAATAAAACTTTTTGTGAGTTATAAAGTTTGAGAGGTTGTTGAACTGGATGTCACAGAGCCGGCAGTATTTCCCACTGGTGGGTGCCTGGGTGGAGCCATTCACACTTTTTGCTATACTAGACAACTGGTCCTCTGCGGAGGGAATGCCTGGGGAGACGTTCTCGTTCGTGGCTAAGGGGTTCTCGGAGACCCAGGAGGGAGACTTGTGGCCGTCTTCACGCTGAGGGTTCTGGGCAATGTTCTCTTGCTGGGGGTTGGCGGTAGGGCGCTCTTCTTGCTTCAGTCCACCGTTCACGATGACCATGCCTCGATTTTTGGGCAACAAGGGCAGGGAATCTTTCTTCGGCACAGCGCACCCATTGGAAGAAGCCTGGCTTTTGGGAGATTCATTTTCTGCGTTTGTGCTTTGCTCCACGTCAGCGTTATGGATGGCCAGAGAACCGGAAATGTAATCACTTGGCTTGATTCCATAGTACGGAGAAAGCTGGTCGGCTCCTTTTGCCTTCTTTATTGCTCCAGGGTACAGGCATTGGGGAAGAAACAAATGTTTGTTTTCTTCTTTTGTCGCGATGAGCTGAGCGGCTTCGCTGAAGACTTTCAGGCCCTGCAGCGTCGCTAAGTGGGATGAGAATAAGTTTCCATTGGGGGAGGGCTGCTTCAGATTGCCATTTTTCTCACATTTTATGATGCTTCTTTCATAGCTGACATCGGGGCTGCTTCGTTCGCTTTCTGGATTCGGAAACACTTTGCTGTCGAGCGGAGCCAGGTCGTTCCGCTGATGCGCGGTGACCGGGCAGAAATTTTGCTTGTGGGCCAGGTAGTTTTCCACCTTGTTGAAGCTGATCTTGCACACGGTGCACTCGTGGTAGTCCAGCAGCCTTTTGGGAGACGCGGTCGTCCGCTCAGACTGGGATAAACACTTTTTGCTGAGATCGATGGGGACGTCCATCTCCAGGCAGGAGACGCTGGAATGAGCAGTGTCACATTTAGAAACCGGGACACATTTGTTCATGGCCAGGGAGGTTTCCAAGTGCTTTGAGACAATTCCGGGAAAGAGATCGCATCTTGGGTGGTAGCACTCGCCCAGCCCTTCTGTGGCTTCTTGGGTGGAGGTACAGGGATTGCTGAGGTTGGCTACGTCGAGAAAGCGCTGCTGGACTAGCTGGGGCCTTTGATCCTGTTCAGGCAGGCACATCTCATACATCTTCCTGCGTTTGCGTGTGCGCATGGTTCTCTGCATGGCAGGCACTTTGTTGGAAGCCGACCTCTTGAGCGGAGGGTCGTGGCGCGTCGCACAGTAATACTGTTTGTGGACCATGTAGGTTTCGTGCCGGCTGAAAGTAATGTTGCAAGCTTCACAGGTAGTCTTATTTGGGTCACTCTCCCCATCCACTAAGGGGATGCTGGGGTTTTTGACATCAACAGGTTTCCCATTAATTTTATCATCACTGCTATTGGCGGTGGAGAGCTTCTTAGCTTGCGTGGAAAAGTCCTTGTCGTGGCCCTTCCCGTTTGGCCCAATTAAATCTAAAACGGCGGAAGAACTGATGCAGGGTGTTTGAAGAAGTGGATTCTCGGGATCCGCAGAGTGAGCAGCTGGATTGAGAAGACTGATGGAGGGCTGACCCGTGTTGGGACTCACAGCCTCCTGCATCTTTTCTGAAACCCCAGGGAACTCGGGGGACTTGGCCATCTGCTGCCATCGGCTGCTGCAGTAATGTTTTTTGTGCACTAGATAATTATCCAAGTTATTGAAGGTTATGTTGCACTCAAAACAGGTAGCCCCCTTGGGCATCAAGGGGCTGTAAATGACAGGAGGGTAGCTACTACTTCCATGCCTCAGTCGCCGGTGTACCAGTTCAGACATCTTGGCTAAGATCTCTGAAGCTTGAGGGACCATCGTGATATCTTGGGGAAAAGCAAACTGAGATAGAAAGGGTCCCACCGGGAAAGAAGGCCCAATATTAGGCTGAACTGGAGATGAGGCGAGTCTTGGACTAGAGGGCTCAGACTTTATTTTCGTGTAAGAAAAGCTTTGTTTATTGGTTGTAGGCTGAATTTCGGGTCTCTGGTTAGTGAGAAAGAGCTGAGTCTTTTTCTCACACTTGTCCAGCTCCGTGTCAGAGCTCGCATCTTTAGTCTGCATGGCCTTTTGGCTCTGTGGGAGTTCGCTTCTGGTCAGCAAGTCTGTGGCTGGCTGTAAGCTGTCTTCGGTTCCACTTGGAGAGTGTTCCATGTCACTTTCTCGGGGCAGTTTGCTGCCAGGGACATGGAGCTCCTGGTGCTGCAATAACTCCCTCTGAGTCTGGAAGCCAAAGTGGCAGTGATTACATCGGAAGGCAGCTTGAGTGAGATGGGAGAACAGGTGTTGGTGAAAGTTGATCACAGAATCAGCAGTGTAGCTACAGACGGTGCATTTTAGACTAGCACCAGGGGGGAGGAATTCTTCCATTTTCACTCCTGGAGAAACATACAAAATCAGAATACTGAGAACCACACATTTTGGTTTGCTGGTGATATGACCCATTACTAATGACCTCATGTCTTCAACACAGCAGAAATGAACTGAAATCTTGCAGAATCTCGTTTGTGATATTAACTTTTTTCTATGATACCTTTCACCATATGTGATAATAATAAACTGTAGTTAATACTTTCCAAAGCACTTTCATGAGTATTATCACATTGTAGTGGGATGGGCATTGCTGTTTTAATTTTACAGGTCAGAAAACAAATTCAAGGAGGCTAAAGGAATTGATTATGGTAATCAATCTAAATAATCATCTAATAAATTCAGTGATGAAGCCATGCTCAGACCTCAGATTTTATGATTTCTAATCCAATAAGCCTTCTTACCAAACCACTGTGCTCTACAGTAGGAAGAGGCAGGCATTTATTAGAGGTGATTTTGACAACCTGTATGCAAACTAAATAACTTAGTGCACTTAATATGCTAGAATTAGGTCTTTATACAACAGAATCCAAACAGAACGGTTTTGCTTAGTATGGGTTATCTTTATCCAGGGCTGATATTCAGCTGACATTTACTAGTATGTTCAACTATATTAGTATACTAATATAGTCATTTCGGACTGACATTTGTGCTGATTGATTATGACCTGTTTCTGGTCAGTTATTAAATATTTTGAATATCACCACTGACTGGTGGGTAAGTCTCAGCGCAATACTGTGATTTACAGGAAATGTATATTTGGTCACTTAGATGAGGAAAATATTTCTCTTATGCATCTGGTCTTTATCCTTGGTTCCTGGCTCAAGACTTCTAAAACTGTTGGAATTTCTTGTGATAAATATGTCTTTGTTATGTTAATGAGGTGACTTTTGTAAAGCACTCAGGTAACCTAAGGGTGGAGACTAGTTGCCAGAAGAACCAACCCTGTGAGTAAAGGGTTGGAACTTACACTGCCTTCCACTTCTGGGAAGAAGGGCTGGAGATTAAGTTCAATTGCCAATGGCCAATAACTTAATCAATCATGCCTATGTAATGAAGCCTCCTTGTCCATTCCCAAACCTGGCCCTATTCATTTCATCCATCTGGCTGTTCCTGACTTATATCCTTTTAAAATAAACTAGTAATCTAGCAAGTTAATGTGTTATCTGAGTTCTGTGAATCAGTCTAGCAAATCAATCAAACCAAGGGGGTGCTGTGGCAATCTCTGATTTACAGCTAGTTGGTCAGGAGCACAGCAGACTGGTCTGAATTGGGATGAGAGTGAGGGGGGTCCCTCTTGTAGAACTGACCCCTTAATCTGTGGAATCCAGTGCTATCTCTTGGTAGTGTCAGAATTGAGTGGAGTTGAATTGCAGAACGCCCAGCTGGTGTCTAAAGAATTACTTGGGGAGGGGGGCGGGGGGAACCACTCCCCTATGAATTGGAATTGGGAGCTAGATACTTTTATCCACTAAGGCCAATTCCTGTCCCATTTGTTGTCATATGGTTAAGTCAGGCTTGCTTCCGCTTCTCTGCACTCTAGACTAAAATGAGAAATACCTTCTATATTCATAAAATGAAAATATGGCAACAACACCCAGTCCTAATAAAAGAAGACTTCTTTTATTTTTCTCCTTTTCTCCTTTAATCCAGGACTCATTTTTCTATTGAGCTGGAAAAATCTCTCCATCTCTTATTTCTGTTTTGTGTATGACTTTACACTCACTGTGTGAGACAACCAACCTGTTTCTGCTTCTCCTGGTTTATCACCTACATAAAGACAGCTTATTTGTAGGGAAAAGGTAGAGAATGAGTAAAAAGAATATTGCCTATTTTTATGGGTACAAGGACAAAAGCTTGCATAGTACTAGAGTATTGTAGGTTGAAGTTAGTTTTTTTTTTTTTTTAACTGAGCACCTATTTTAGTTTTTAATTATTCAACGCAAGCAAAAACAGCGAAGGAAGTCACCCTGGGGTGTCTAACAAGTTTTGTATTCTAGGTGCTGAAGAACTGTGATTCCCAAAACTTGGTTTGCCCTATCCAAGAATGTTCGAAAAAAATACCTAAAATTAATGTAATTATGTACATTTGGTTGACTTCAATTATTTTTAAAATATAGGAATTAGAATACTATGAGATGATACTGGTAATAACTGGGCATACAATTCCAAAATAAATGGGAATAGTGAAAAAGAGGGGATATATGTATACATACAGCTGAGCAGACACACAATATTGTAAAGCATGTATACTCCAATAAAAGTTAATTAAAAAAACATGGGAACAGTTGCCACCTTGCTGTTAAGGGAAGGCTTTAAAAAGAGAAGACTTGTTTTTCAGGCTAACTTTTCCTAAGAAGTTTTAAAACATAGCACTAAAAGTGTTTTTATGTCAAAAATTCAACTGTGTTGTTATCATGCACACAGGAACCTTTTACAGATCCATATTTAAAAGTTAATGTCTCTCAAGTGGGATTTTAATTGGATCTTTCAAAATAAAAGCTTTATTTCCATTCAGCAATAATAAAATTTTTGGAAATTCCATTGGAATTTTATGGAAAAAGCAATTTTACTTTTTATGAAAAATATGTAAAAATAAAAATATTTTTATGTACCTACTATTTAGTCCCTGCTGAGTGGGAAATAGAACATGGTAAGTTTGCAAAGATCACCTGGCACAGAAATGAATGAATATTGATGACAATATACAAGGGTACTGCGATTTCCGAAACTGATGCTATTTGACTTTAGATGAAAAAAAACTATAGAGGGCTTTGGCCTGTAAGCTGAGCACTGTGAGTTGTTAGAAAAGAATTCAGACCCAAGTCCTTTGAACAGGATATACTGATTGTACGTGACAAAAGGTAATAACTATCTGGTTCAGCAAGTTTAATTTTGATTTTATAGGCAGGAAGAGACGTATGAATGTATGTATGCACAACATGTGTGAATGTACATATGTATGTATGTAGAGAAAGAACAGGGTCTCTTGGAGCAGAAGAAACGAGGGAGGTACTTACCACTGTGTGAGTTCAGGTGCATTTCTAGAGCTCGGGCATTTGAAAAGCTCTTGGTGCATTGTGGGAAGGGACACAGGCTGGAAATCTGAGGAGCAGTGTCCTCATTTTCCTCTGACACTGGTGCAGCTTCTCTTTGCCTTCCGCTGCAATAGTACATCAGATGGGCTTGCAGATTCCGCTCACTGCGATACCAGATGCCACAGGACTTGCAAGGGAATATATCCTCTGCAAGCAGAGACACAGGGACACGTTAGCTACTGCCCACATAGAGCCATTCATGGGTAAACAGCATTTGGTTCAGTTTTTTTGAGTCTGCTTTCTGGTTCTGAATTAGGTAATCAGACAGTGGCTAGTAAAGTATTGGTGTTGTTCCACCATACAGGACTGAGCTTATAAAGGAATGTTACATTCAATGCAATTTACCTTTCCACAGACTCTTTAGAAACTGGGACTGTAGGAGACTCCCAAAATAAAGCACAAGAGGTTGATCTTAAATTGTTTATATTGTATTTATGGTTTAGAAAAGTAGGCGTTTAGAAAATAGCAGTATGAAATGTTTTATCTGCTTGATTAAAAGGTAAAGAATCTAATGGCTGCTGCAGTGAAGTTAGCCTTGATGTCAACTCCTGACATCATTTATTCATTTAATAAATTAATTACAGAGTCTCTCCTAAGTGCCTGATTTATGCTGAGTTGGCTGTAAAACAAAATGAGAGACAAAACTGCTGTTCTTAAGGAGCTTAGATCACTTGGGGCTGGTTAACAGGTGGTTAGATCATTATATAAGAATGTGATGACTGCTCTGATAGAGGTATCTGAGGGGTGTTTTGGGGCATGGAAAAGAGATACAAGTCTGGGAAAGAACTGAAGGGAGGATGAGGTGAGAGAAGGATTTAGAGGGGAGATGATGACATGCCTTAGCTACACTGTGAAGGATGAAATTAATCTAGTCAGGTGGAGAAGGGGATTGTATTCTTGTAGTCAAGGGATCATTCATGGGAGCCTACGAGGGACTGGGTGGAGGCTGAGAGGCTATTCTGTAATCTCAGGCAAAGAGCTGGAAGAGATGAGGCTGCAGAGGGCAGGGACAGACTACCAAACACAATGGAGACTTTTATTTTTGGGGCCTCACTGCATGTCATGAAGGATCATAGTTCCCTGAGCAGGGGTTGAACCTGTGCCCTTGGCAGGAGTCCTGACCACTGAACCGCCAGGGAATTCCCCACTGTAGGGCTTTTAATGTTCTGGTTTCTATCTCAATGAGTATGGAAAGTTATTGAATTATTTTAAATAACAGACTGACAGAAACTGCTATGATATAATGCTAACTGTGGAGCAGAATTTGAAGGTAGCAACATTGGAAGGAAGACTTTTACGATAATTGAAATAATCTAAGTGAACTATGTTACAGTTTGAATTGTAACTAATGGCCATATAGTATTTGTTAGGTCATGCTATAATATGTATGATATGTATTTCTCATGGATTCATTCATGGAAAATTTCTGTGTGTGTTTTCACCCTCATTTGTTAATAGGTAAAGAACGTGAGGTTGAGTAACTTGCCATAATCATGTAAGTGGGTGAACTGAGATTCGAAAACCCTGGTGTAAACACTCTTTCATAATATCTCAATGACAAGAGGGACAGAGAAAAGAAAAATTATATTGAGGAAGTAGAACTGACTGGAAGCGATGACCACTAGTTTGGAGGGTAAAGTTTGTCCTTGGTGCCTAGGCTTCTTGTTAGCATTTCTGTGTTAAGTGATGGTTCATTCATCTCTACAGGGAATAGAAGACAGCTGGGTGATGGATTCAGGCTAGCGCATATATAGTGACCAAATCTGATACTGTATTGTGTAAACTTGGCACCTTTATAGTGAAAGGGGGCATGGATCAGAGGGGACAAATCCAGCCACACTGGGGTACATGGTCACATTAGATGCGTGCAAGTGGATATTTCTGTGAGAAAGAGAGATGAACATTGCAAAGATGGCAACAGAGGTCTGAAACTTGCCAGACACAGCTGGACTTGTGATTTATAAACTGTCAATGTATAGTGGGTAGTGGAAAACCATGATAGTGAAGGAGACAGCTCAAGAGATCCTGTTGAAGGAGATAAGGAGAAAATTAAGGACCAAATTCTAGTGAACGAGAAGTAAGGAATAGGTAGGTAACAATACAGAATTTCCAAATACAATCTAACTACAAAATTACACCTGGCTACTGTTTATTATTTAACCCTTCCCACCCAAGTTAGTTACATTTACACTTCAGAGGGCCACAATATTTAATAAAGTGGCTATTAATGAAGGATGACTTTAACTGATTAGCTAATTAAAGAATGAGAACAAAAGCCTGTATGTATCCATGTTGATTTATTTTAGATTAACAGTTATCTTGCTACAGAAAGCAAAAAAAGCATAATCTCAAATATAATTAGAATGAACATTCATACACTGAAGCGTCACAATAATATAAGGTGCCCCTAGGATACCTGGTGGGCTTCCCCGGTGACTCAGCAGTAAAGAATCCATTTGCACTGCCCAAGCCACAGGAGACACAGGTTCGATCCCTGAGTCAGGAAGATCCCCTGGAGGAAGGCATGGCAACCCACTCCAGTATTCTTGCCTAAAGAATCCCCATGGACAGAGGAGCCTGGTGGGCTCCAGTTCATAGGGTGGCAAAGGGTCTGACACGACTGAAATGACTTAGTATGTATGTACAGGATACCTGGTAACAAAATCATTTGGTCTCAAGTTCAAGTTACATCAGGTTCCTCACTATCCAAAGTAAAGGTCCAATAAAGAAGATAACTACATTTATACTAAGGAAATCTAAAAATACTGACTTGGGTTGGGTGCACTGAATCCAGTGGTTGCCTGCAGAATAATTCCAGATACACATGAGAAGTTCTTTATTCTGGAGGATGCAGTTACAGCAAGAACATAATTACTGTTGTGTATATATATATATATATATATATATATATATATATATATCTGTAGTCTCTAGAATTTTCTGCATTCTTCAAAGTCTCAGGCATTTTCAATGACATTTTTGACTCAAGGCAATATTTCACTTGCCTACTGGCTTCAGCTTCTGTTCTCCTCTTAAGATGTAACTGGTACTCATGTTTTCTCTCAGAGACAGATAAAAGCAGAGTGGACTCTACAACTCAGATCTTGGGACTCCTGAATCATTGATTTTATGTCATTTCAGGTGTCACTATGTGTTCAAGAAATACAAACTAAGTTCAAAAGTCCTTTTAACAAAATATAATCACAAAGACAGATTTTCCAGGGCATATTTTAAAATTTTGCATATAAAGTACTCTAAGAAGTATTTTTCTTTCTCTTTTTAATTTTTTATATTAGATGGTGTCTTGATTTATCTAGCCTACATTTCCCTTTCATTAGTATATCTAATCCAGAGATGACAATGGCAACCCACCCCAGTACTCCTGCCTGGAAAATCCCATGGACGGAGGAGCCTGAGGACTTTTGCTTTTCACTTTCATGCATTGCAGAAGGAAATG
Organism: Capra hircus; assembly: GCF_001704415.2. NCBI lineage: Eukaryota > Metazoa > Chordata > Mammalia > Artiodactyla > Bovidae > Capra > Capra hircus. The sequence goes on along the minus strand of NC_030821.1, from coordinate 23,340,459 downwards.
GCAACCCACTCCAGTGTTCTTGCCTGGAAAATCCCAGGGACAGGGGAGTCTGGTGGGCTGCCGTCTATGGGGTCGCACAGAGTTGGACACGACTGAAGCGACTTAGCAGCAGCAGCAGCAGCAGCAGTATATCTAATCAAATTTGATTTTGTTTCCTTTTTCTTATGTTTTAACTCTCTGGCTCTTAATACCAAAATTATTCTACCGTAGAAGCATCAGTGAAAGATGTTGGGCTTCTTACAGCTAAATAGCCTTGAACATTGCTTAGTATAGAATATCAGATTTTCGTTTGTGACATTCAGGAATCCAACGTGAAATGAATGAATTTAAGCTCTTTTTATATTCCCATGAGAAGTGATCACACACACAGACCCACACACACACACAGAGTTAAAGTTGGAGAGAAGATCAAATAAAATCACAGCACTGGAGGAAAACTCTGTCCCTGGTTGCCTGTCAGTAGACATTATTTTTTTCTCTCCCATAAATACCCATCACCACTACAAAGCTATTGTACTGGGCTATTGCACTCAACACTTACTATTGACAATAGCTGTGGGCAAAATAGAAGCCATGGCAGCTTGCTGAGGAAGCAGCTGAATTGAGTCCAGCAGGCGCGCCGGGTACATCCCTTCTGTAAGAGTCATCTGACTGGCAGCTTGTAGCCTTGAGTCAAAATCCACCACAAAGGCAATTAGCTCTTCACCCTCAGAGATGGCCTTCGTAGTCGTGCACCAAAGCTGACCCCCTATTAAGAGAAAAAAAGGAAGAGAAAGATAGAATTGACATAGAATGCTTCAGCCTGCTGTCCATTGGATTGATGTCAATCGCACCTTCTCATGTTTTTCACATCAGTTTCTACTGGGTGGAGTGTTGGATCAAGACAACAGCTGCCCTCCTCTTCCCTTTGTTCACTTAAAACAATAAAACAGCCAGTTATTTTACCAGCGACATGGGTTTATAACAGCAAAGAACTGCAATTCGGGACAGGCAACTATGGCAAACCACATGAGAGTCTAGTAAAACAAAAGAGAGGAAACTTTTTATAGAGAAGGGGAAGTTGGAGAGCTATGATAAACCAAAAGTCCATTGGAAACTGGAAGTTTGAAATATAGTGGCTTTTCATTGGCTGAGCTGCTTTTACAGACTTTCATTGGCTCAGCTGTTGTCAGGTGACAAGAAATGCTCTCTTCCTGATGGAGATACAAAGTCCATCTCTTCCTGTTGGGCTCTGTATTGAAGTTAAGTGGTACTTGTCAGCTCCTGCATCTGACTTCCTTACTCCATTTTAGTGAGGTTTCCTTTTATGAATTTTCATACCTCCTGTGTGGAAAATTATATTTCTTGCATTAAATGTACTGTCCAGTGATCAACAGTGGGAGAAGACTAAGGACCAAGTATAGACATAATCTGTACAGAGTTTTGTCAAAACGTTGACAACTTTTTGCCTTCTGGTGCTTGACTTAATCATGAACCGTGCTATTACATGGTATATACTGCCTAAGAACAAGCGTGGTAGGGATCCAACCACAAAATGTATTCCAAGTGAGCCTTGGAAGTTACTTTCCCTATACCTTACTCCTCTTTTTCTCTCTTTCCCAGACACTGATATATCAGATACTGATACTGGATATATATATATGTGTGTGTGTGTGTGTGTGTGTGTGTGTGTATATATATATATATATATATATGATACCTAAAACTACAAAGCAAGTAAACAAAGTTCCTAAAATTTAGAAAGTTTAAATGAAATTCCAGTTAGTTTTGTTCTCTGCATAAGTCTGCTTCCATTTTTTTTTTTTCAGAGGGGCGGATGCTGAGTGATCTTTATTTTTATAATATTTCTTATAATACAGCTTCTTTATCTCCCTTTACCCTGACTGAACTTCCTGAAAAGAAGATACACCAAAGATCCTTTTCAAAAAGGCTTATTTAAATAAAGATTTGTTTAAATGAAAAGAACCCTTTCTTCAAACACTAAGATAGACTCTGGCTCGGCGCTTCAAATGATCACGTGTGGTGCATTAAAAAGAAAATTAACTATGCAAGTACATCTTCTAATGTATTGGAATGCGATAGCAAATGCTCATTTATTTAACATGTTTAGACAGGCAAAGCACTTATATTTTGTTATCTACACTCTCAGGCCTAGATACGTATCCTATACAGTTATGCCTGGAATAATATGGCATAGTTGATATGTTATAAAGCTTTTTTTCTCATTGTGTATATATTGCAAGGCTATATATTGTACTCATTAAGCAAGCAAAAATTGTATCCATTCTGATAAGTAATATTGCTCTGTTTATCTTTCAGAGTAACTGCCTTTTCAACTGCACTTCATTTTTTCCACCCTCAAAGAGATCATAGTTTTTAAACAACTTGTGGTAAAAATCGGGTGTAAAAGATAACAACAGCATATGATACGGCACAGTTGACTAGAAGATTCAGGACATCATTTTAGAGAGACCTGGGACAGCTAATTAAAGCAGCTGATTAAATGTTAAAGGCAAGCAAACAAGACACCATTTGTGACAGTATATTTGTGAAAAAATAAAGCTAAAATTACCGACCTCAAATGTATGTGAAAATTTCCAAGGAAAACACACACATTTACTAAAGAACTAGAAAACAACAACTTTTTTTTTTTCCACTCTGGCTCTAACATATCTGAAAGAATAGAAATTTGCCAAAGTTGTAAAACAGATTCACTTTGGTATTGATGGATTGATTTACAAATGCAGAAGCTAAATGGCATCATTGTGGAATTCGATGCTGGAATTAGTGGAAAGCCCTAAGTCGGTGCTGTTTCTGCTGGTGACACCTTTTTCACCTGGGAGGCTTCTGCATTTGGCTGCTCTGCCTTCTCTGATGTGCATACAGATCCCAACTATTCATGGCTCTAGACAAGGTAATCATCTGCACCTTATCTTTCCTCTGGGAAACCGCTTATTAAGTGAGTCCGTGTAATAGAGAGGTGGGGAGGGCAGAGGCAGGCACTGCAGTTCAGCCTCTTAGCCTGGTCTTTTGGAGTCACGGGATTTCAGCGTTGAACTGCATAACTTATATTACTGGTAATAGTTTCCCATTTTTGATAAATTTATATTGTTGGTAAATCTAGCTATGGCTATGTTTTACAAAGGAAAAGCTGTGAATTCAGGTACCCAGGAGAAATCAATAGAGAAGGTAGCACTCAGCTTACCTTTATCACAGCAGTGAGCTCCATAGCAAGATGACTCCGAATACTTTTGCTCAAACTTTGAACTCAAAAGATCCAGTCAATAAAATAAAATAAATAAAATTCACAAACTATTAAGTGCAAGAGGGAGGAGATATATGTATACCTATAGCTGATTCACATTGTTGGACAGCAGAAACCAACACAACATTGTAAAGCAATTATCTTCCAATTAAAAAAAAAAAGAATAAAGAAACATGTAGAAAAACTCCAAAAAAATAAACAAAAAATCATTTTTCTACATTATTAGGCAGCCTGGCAGTGGTAATACATGTTTTTGGACATGTTCAGTAATGTTTCATATTTTATTGTCTTTACCATTTTATATTATGATTTCATCAGAGCATGTCATTTTAAAAGGCTAAATTGGACTGAGAATGTACTTTGCAGGTTTGATGAGAAAGTCAGCTGTTTTAGGATTTAGTCTTTCAAATGAATCATTCAGTTCAGTAATCACTGAACTCCCCACTGTGTGCCAGGCCGGGTGCTTTGGCTTCACACACAACTTACATACAAACTGAACGTACACATATAAACGAATTATAATAGTACGTGCTGGTGTCATGCCCTAGTGCTAAAGAAGATGTGAGATAGGTGAGTAGCTGAGACTTCTTGGGGGAGTCAGGCAAGGCACCCAAGATGACTTTTTTCTTTCTTTCTTTTTTTTATTAACTCAAGAAAAATAGAGGTAAACTAGCTGAAGTGTGTTGGGGGGACCTGGCATCATTACTGGCAGAGAAAGGTACATGGGTGTGAGGGCAGGGTTATGGAAGAGCCTCTGCTGCTGCTGCTAAGTCGCTTCAGTTGTGCCCGACTCTGTGCGACCCCATGGACGGCAGCCCACCAGGCACCGCCGTCCCTGTGATTCTCCAGGCAAGAACACTGGAGTGGGTTGCCATTTTCTTCTCCAATGCATTAAAGTGAAAAGTGCTCAGGGGCTGGCAAACCTGGAGCTTGTAGCCTGAGGGAGGAAACAGGTGGATTATGGGAAGTGGGGTGCCGGAACCAGCCTGTTCTGGATCACAGGGTGGGATGTTTAACTGTCAGGAGTTTCCTGTGTTGTTGATGTCAAGTTGGTAACTTGATACTATCCGCCCTGAGAGCTGTGGCATTTGCTGTCCAAATTGGAAACATTACAAATCAGGGCTTCCGCCCACAAACAATTTAGAAGAGGGTGAGACAGTTTCGATGTAACATAAAAACAGTTGTGTCTAGCTCATGGTGGGGAGATGGTGTGCACTTTTTTTTTTTTTTTTCAGTGAATGAATGAACAAATTTTTGACCTGAGCTTTTCCTCCTCAGAATATAGATCTGAGGGTCATGAGGAGAATAAACTGAAGGGGTAGGAAATGTTACCTCAAGGCTATTAGGAGGCTGTTGTACTTAGTTCAGTTGTAAGAAGTGTAAATTGTGAGGTAGAAAAGGGCCAGTTTTCAGAGACATGGCTGAGAGAGGACTGGGGTGATTTCGTGAGATGGACAAGAAAAAGGAAACTGTTGAAAATGACACAGACGTTTCTGGATGGGAAACCAGATGATGGTAATCCCATTAGCAACACAGTAAAGCTGGTATACTAACAAGTAGTGCTATGTAGACACTAACATACCATTGGTATGAATTAGGAATTGTTTCTTTGGGCCTGATAGACTAGGTAGTTGATGTATTTCTCATCTATTTTAATCCTATTGAGTATTCGTAGGTGAATGATAGTATCCTCATTTAAGAGCTGAAAATATTGAAGCTTGGAGAGGTTAACTCACTTTCTCAAAGCTATTTCCCTTTGCAGAACCGTGATTTAGGTTTCTGTCCATCCACCTCCATAGCCCAAGTGTGCACGTGTGTGTGTGTATGTTGTATGTATGTGTGTATGCGTATGGATGGAAATGAAATTTGGCTTTGAAATGGTAGAGTTTGAGGTACCTGAGTGGCTTTTTGGCGGATGTATCTAGGAGGCAACTGGACCTAGAGAAAGAATAAAGCTAGAGAAAAAAAAAAAATGGAATTCATCAACACATTCTAAATAACTATGGGTGTTCTTTGAATTGGTGTGGTAATATACATGAAAAGAAAAAGAATGAAGATTGAAACTTGGAGAATCTAAACATTTAAGATGTGGGTAGAAGAGATGCAATCATTTAAAGACACAGAAAACATATATTTGGAAAGGTGAGGGGGAACCAAAAAAATAGTGTCACAAAAGTCAAGGGTTGGTTCTTGGAAAGAGCTTGGACAAATTTTTTAGATGATGAGTTTAGAGCATACAACTTGAGGAAGCCACTTATATGGAGAGATATCCCAAGTACTGTAACACAGTTTTATTGATTCAAATAAAATATTCTAAGTGTGACTACTAGCGAAGATATAATCCCATCTGGAGGAAGTATGGACACTGGAACCAGACTCCTGGTGTGCAAGTCTTGGCTCTGCCACTTGCTAACTCTGTGACTTTGAACTTGTCACCTAAGCATTCTATCAGTTTCCTCAAAATTAAAAATGGAAATGATGATAATAATACTGAACTCAAGGTATTATCATGAGGATTAAATAAGGTAGTACAGGTGGAAGCTTAAGAACAGCACCTGCCATCAGTTCAGTTCAATTAAGTCGCTCAGTCGTATCTGATTCTTTGTGACCCCATGGACTGCAGCCAGGCTTCCCTGTCCATCAACAACTCCCAGAGCTTACTCAAACTCATGTCCATTGGGTCAGTTATGCCATCCAACCATCTCACCCTCTGTCATCACCTTCTCCTCCCACCTTCAATCTTTCCCAGTATCAGGGTCTTTTCCAAAGAGTCAGTTCTTTACATCAGGTGGCCAAAGTACTGGAGTTTCAGTTTCAGCATCAGTCCTTCTGATGAATATTCAGGACTGATTTCCTCTAGGATGGATTGGTTGGATATCCTTGCAGTCCAAAGGACTCTCAAGAGTCTTCTCCAACACCACAGTTCAAAAGCATCTATTCTTCGGTGCTCAGCTTTCTTTATAGTCCAACTCTCACATCCATACATGACTACTGGAAAAACCATAGCTCTGACTAAAAGGACTTTTGTTGGCAAAGTAATGTCTCTGCTTTTTAATATACTGTTTAGTTTGGTCATAGCTTTTCAGTAAGGTGAAGTTGCTCAGTTGTGTCCAACTCTTTGCGACCCCATGGACTGTAACCTACTACGCTTCTCCATCCATGGGATTCTCCAGGCAAGAATACTGGAGTGGATTGCCATTTCCTTCTCCAGGGGATCTTCCCAACCCAGGGATCGAACCTGGGTCTCCCGCATTGGAGGCAGACACTTTAACCTCTGAGCCACCAAGGAAGCCAGTGCTATATAATTGTTAACCATTATTACTTTTGGTTTGGTTTGGTTTGGGTGGGTCTGTTTTTCTCATTTCTCACTGCCCTGCTAAGTCCAAGAAAAGAAATCTCACAGGAAAGAAAACACAAACCTATGAATTCAGTGAGTACATGTGTCTGTGCTCCATGGGAGAAAACTAACTCATTTCAGAAAAAAAGATTAAGGCTGCATCATTTATGGATCACATACCATATCTTGAGCAGTTAGAAACTAACATAGTTTCTAGCAATCTACATGGGGCCGAGGAGACAGGAGAACCAGTTTCCTACCCTACTGTTTTTAGAGCTAGGGTAAATACAGCCAACTCTCATTTACAATTCAATGGAGGACAGTAGTATTCATCTTGATTAGGAAACAATATAAGTGCATGAAAATGATAAATCATGTGGATATTTAGGTTTTTTGATGTCTTTACTGATTGCCCTCATGTTCAGTGAAAACAAATCACAGGGCATTACATTTGGTTTTAAAATGAGACCACCACTACCAAAACATAAACAAGAAAACCCCCAAACAAAGAAACAAAACCACCAGAAAACAAGCACTGGCAAGGATGTACAGAAATTAGAACCCTTGTGCATTAATGATGGGGGTTTAAAATGGGAGAACCACCCTGGCAAAGAGTATGACAGTTCCTCAAAAAATTAAAAATAAAATTACCTATGATCCTGCATTTATACTTCTGGGTATATACTCAAAAGAATTGAACACCGAGTCTCAAAGAGATATTTGCACACCCATGTTCAAAGCAGCATTATTAAAAATACCTAAAACATGGAAGCAACCCACGGACCACTGACAGAAGAACGGATAAGCAAAATGTAATATATACATACAGTGGAATATTATTCAGCCTTTAAAAAGCTGACAATGCTACAACACAGATGAGCCTTGAAGACCTTGTTATAAATAAAATAAGACAGCCCCCAAAGGACAAATACTGCATGATTCCACTGATATGAGGTACTCAGGGTATACAAAGACAGAGACAGAAAGTAGGATGGTGGTTGCCAGGGGCTAAGGCAGCAGGAGTGAGAAACTATTGTTTAATGGGCAGAGTCCCTTGGACAGCAAGGAGATCAAACCAACATCTGCAGCTGAAACTCCAATACTTTGGCCACCTGATGTGAAGAGCCGACTCACTGGAAAAGATCCTGATTCTGGGAAAGATTGAAGGCAAAAGGAGAAGGGGGCAGCAGAGGATGAGATGGTTAAATAGCATCACCAATTCAATGGACATGAATTTGAGCAAACTCTGGGAGATAGTGAAGGACAGAGGAGGCTGGCATGGCCATAGTCCATGGGGTCGCATAGAGTCAGACATGACTTAGCAACTGAACAACAACAACAGCAAAGGCCAAACAAGAATGAGGCCTTCTTCCTTCGGTTTTCCTAATGAAGCTACTTTAACTACTGGTGGCACAGTGGTAAAGGATTCGCTTGACAATGCAGGAGACACGAGAGGCCTGGGTTCGATCTCTGGGTCAGGAAGATCCCCTGGAAGAGGCCATGGCTACCCACTCCAGTATTCTTGTCTGGAGAATCGAATGGACAGAGGGGCCTGGAGGGTTATGTTCCATAGGATCACAAAGACTTGGACACAACTGAGCGGCAGCAACTGACAGCTAAGACTAGCAGAATGAAGTTTCTACTGAGATGCAGTTTACTTTCTTTGACCACATTAACTATTTTCATTTGAATGAACTTTAGATGCTTGTTAGATCTGAAACTTCTGAGTGTTTCAGCTCCTGGTGACTTTGTTGATTTGTGTTTCTGTCTGTGTTTAGTGTTCCTGTCAACTTTCTATGGATGTGAAATTTAAGGAATCTAAACAGATGTTTTCTGTAGCTTTCAAATGCGGTGGTATGTTTAATGTCTCCAGATTTAAACCAAGAGGATTTTCCACATACTAATCTACATGAATGGTATATTGATATAAACACCAATAAAATCATGTAAAAGTGTTGGGCTTCCCAGGCGGATCAGTGGTAAAGATTCTGCCTGCCAATTCAGGAGCCACAGGAGATACAGGTTGGATCCCTGGGTCAGGAAGATCTCCTGGAGGAGGAAATGGCAACCCATTCCAGAATTCTTACTGGGATAATCCCATGGACAGAGGAGCCTGGCGGGCTACTATCCATGGGATTACAAAGAGTTGGACACAATTGAGCAACTCAGCATGCCTGTAAGTTGGGTGCATGTATGGAAATATCATATATATTTACTTAAAATTTTTACAACTTTCTTTTCACAGTAATTCAAGAATAAATGATCCTGGCCTAAGGGGTTATATGCTAATAATGAGGTATTGCTTGCACCCAAAATCACTGAAAATTTATTTGTCCTCAGCACAAAAATGAACTAGGAAGAGTGCTTGACTTGTGGGTGAGAAAATTTAGTTCTAGTCCTGACTTTATTAGTTATTGTGTGGTCTTGTAGAAGCCCTTTAGCTATATCTATAACACGACAGTCTTCAGCTAGGTACCCCTAGATTATTATCATCACGTTGTGAGCAACTTTTTATGCTTCTGTGACCAAAGTGCTAATAATAGGAATAATCACACATATATTAAGTGGTTACTATGTGTTCTGCACTGACACTGTGCTTTGCCTCCATTATCTTAACTTCTCCCGAGAAAGCAGTAAGGTGACTTTTGTTTATTCCCATTTTACTGTGGGATCATGAAGCTGGAATTTTACATAAGCTGTTGAAGAGCACACAGCTAGACGGGCTGTGGAAGAAAAGGAGATATGGGAGATGGGATTTTGAACAAGGCAGTTTGGCTCTAGATTCTGGATGAAATGCTAGGTGTCACAAGTCACAGTGCTATCTGATGTTCACGAAGTGACTACCTTGTACCTTACCTTGACTATTCAGAATCACTGATATGCCTCTGAATCAGAAATAAGATAGTTCATGCCCTTATCAGGTGGCGTGAGTGGTAAAAAAAACTCGCCTGGTGATGTGGCAGACATGAGACACAGGTTCAATCCCTGGATCGGGAAGATCTCTTGGAGGAGGGCACAGCAAACCACTCCAGTATTCTTGCCTGGAGAACCCCATGGACAGAGGAGCCCAGTGGGCTATAGTCCATGGGGTCGCAAAGAGTCGGACACGACTGAAGTGACTTAGCATGCATGTCAAGAAGATTTACACGGTGAAGGCAATGGCACCCCACTCCAGTACTCTTGCCTGGAAAATCCCATGGACGGAGGAGCCTGGTGGGCTGCAGTCCATCGGGTCGCTAAGAGTCGGACACGACTGAGTGACTTCACTTTCACTTTTCACTTTCATGCATTGGAGAAGGAAATGGCAACCCACTTCAGTGTTCTTGCCTGGAGAATCCCAGGGACGGGGGAGCCTGGTGGGCTGCTGTCTATGGGGTCGCACGGAGTCAGATATGACTGAAGTGACTTAGCAGCAGCAGCAGCAGCAAGACATAGCTTTAAAATGTATAACCACAATATGGAGAATAATGTTCATTTTTGTGATGTGGAAGTAATGCCAAGTTATCTTCTATCATAACAAAGAGCCTACACTTAGTACTTACTATTTGCTGAGTGCTAGTGTAAATATTTCACACCTATTAAATATGGATATAGCATTTGCCCAAGTTGAGTTGTATACTAAAAGACATCAAAATTCTTTATAACCATGACTGCACAGTACATTCACCTGGGAACTCTTCATCAACACTGGTTCCTGGGTCCTGCCCCAGATCAATCAATTCAGAATCACCAAGAGTGAGGTCCGGGCTTTATTATTTTTCAGAAGCTCCCTGAAAGGCTTCCTATGCTTCTAGAGTTAAGGATCACTGGCATAAGGGTAAACTATTCACAGTTTGTACAGAGTACAAAGAGTGGAACTCTAGGAACAAAAAAGTCTCTGTTGATAATCAAATATTTCATAGACTTGTTCAAACAGTTCAATAGAGAGATGTCTACTCTGAAACTCAGAATATGACAACTGAAAATAGCTTTGAATAATATTTGAAAAATACGGGCATGATGAGTGAAAAGGTGTAGAAAAGTGGATAAAGAAGGTAATGACTTTGTATCACCCTTCAACTGCATAAACCAGTTAGGAATTTAGTTAATTTGTGAATTGTATTCAGCTTTACAATGTTTAACTCTTTATTGTTTGGAAGCTGTGTAACTTATTATTAGAAATGATTAATAACATTGCAAAGAAAAAAAAAACTGAAAGATCATATTATGCAAACCAGAGCAAAAAAAAAAAAAAATCAAATTCCTACTGCCTGGCCATGAAGTCTTTATCAAATGACATCAGGCACTAAAGCAGCTGATACCCTCCTTGATTCTACCAAATAGAAAGATTATTTTAGGATTCTCTGCTTGCCTCTAGTGCTGTCAATGCAGTCACTCTCCCCAGTCTCCACACCCACACACCACTCCCTTCACAAATAAAGGGCAAATACATTCTAGGTTCCATAGAAAGTAATAACTACCCAGACCTTGATGTTCTTGAAAAACCATGTACTCGCTGTTCTAAGTAATGTTTATGATCAAAGTTCTTGTACAAACAGATACGGTTCCTAACAGGAAGCTTATAAATTCTTCTAATAATTGCTGTCAAAGCTGCAGTGAAGTGTACTACAAGTTTTGATAATAAAGAATAAAGTCACAGTTCAAACTCGATTATATTTTGGAAATTCACGCTCCTCTTCCTAGAAGCGGTGGCCTTAAATATCTCCCCATCCTGCCAAATTTTTCACTTGCACTTTTTATTATTTATGAAATCAGTGTCTGCACAATGTCAGGCAGACCTCTGTTGATAAACTCTAATTAAGATTAAGACAAGCCTTTTGGAAAGGATCCCATCATTAGCAAACATGATAAACACAAAAATACTCCCTACTTGTCAACCAGGAGCAATTCAGTAACCTAACAGTATTATCTGTTGCTAGGTTACAGAGCTGACAAAGCTTCAATTATATTGTTCAACCATACCTATAGAGTTCTGTATAAGCAAAATGTATCCAGTATAAAAGCATTTAACTTAGTCCATGCTATCTGCAATTCATGCTTCCTTACAATGGTAAAAATCAGGTTAATAATTACATAGCACGCTGAAAAATCTTTTCCATGTGTTATGTCTATACATGTGTCTTTCTAATTTATCTGTGTGATTGATAGACCCTTGCTTTGTAAAAATAAGGAAATGCAAGCAATGTGAAGCTGTAAACCTTGAGCACAACTACATCTGGGCTCATCAAGATATGGACCTAATCTTAGCATGAAAATATACAGCAAACTGAACCAATTAAATCACATTTAGATTCTGTATTAATATTAGTCTGCCTCAGTATGTATAAGGATAAGGAGCCTCAAGCAATTAGATAGAGATGCCAGTTTGGAAGTTTATTTTGAGCTTAAAAAAAACCCAAACCCACACATACTCACCTAACAATACACAAGGAAATCAGTGGTTTTCAATACTAATTTATTCTAATGGATTTTCTAAGGATATTTTAAAAGTTGAAATTGGTAACTTTTACTACATACCATTAAGTCATTAAAGTTTACTTCTCTTTATTGGACTGGGAACACTAAGAGGAAAAAAATCAATGAAACAGTCTCCAAAAATCTGACAGGGGAAAAGACGAAGAAAAACTCATGTATGTAAAAAAAGAAAGTCTATGTGAATCAGACCTTTGAAATTTTTTACTGTGGGTTATTTTGTGTGTGTGTGTGTGATTTTCATGGAAATTTAGAGAAAAGGTAATTACACATAAATGAACCAGCATTTTAAAATAGCTTTGGTATAAAATATATTATATACTAAATTCCTATAGCATTTTGATTCCTTAAGATGTACAGTGATATTTCCACATTAACCTAAAAGTCTGTTTCCTTCACGTGTGTGAAATACAAGAAGAAGGTGGTCAAGTGATCAGAGTTCAATTAAGAAAGATTATATATTGCTCTATAGAGTAAACCTGGAGAAGGCGATGGCACCCCACTCCAGCACTCTTGCCTGGAAAATCCCATGGACGGAGGAGCCTGGTAGGCTGCAGTCCATGGGGTCATGAAGAGTCGGACACGACTGAGCAACTTCACTGTGACTTTTCACTTTCATGATTGGAGAAGGAAATGGCAAACCACTCCAGTGTTCTTGCCTGGAGAATCCCTCCCATGGATGGAGGAGCCTGGTGGGCTGCCGTCTAGGGGTCGCACAGAGTTGGACGTGACTGAAGTGACTTAGCAGCAACAGCATAGAGTAAACCATGATCCTCTTTAGGCACACTAGCATAAATCCATTCTCTGGGGGAATAAATGGGCTGTTGAACACACACACACACACACACACACACACACACACACACAGACATTGTTTGTAGAAGCAGAAGAAACAAGGATACTTGCTTGTCCATTAACTTCTTTTTTACCTAAATAATTTGAAAATCCAACATGATGCCCACTTATGAAATTTAGTCTTGTCACAACTAGGAAGGGATTGGGCAGAATAATTCCTCCAAAGCTAAATAACTGTCCCATTTCAACATCGCAGGTGTTACTACCTAGATCTCAAGGTAGGGACATTCACACAGTACATATACCTATATGTAGCCAGGATGTTTAATACCAATTTTATAATGAATTCTAATCCAATACTGTTGAAATTCTTGACAGTGGAGCAGTGCAAGGAACAGAACTTATAAATTATGTGTGCCCCTTCTTTGCAAACCGCTGTGGAGGTTTCTTTGTGCATTGGCAAATACAGTAGGAATATGAGGTATTGTGTGGGTCCTCCTGCACAGCACCTGATAAAAGAATAAAGAGCTGTGACATATTCTTAAAACAATAGAGGAATTAAAGGGAAACAATGGGCCAGCTGCTTCATTAATACAATCAAAAGGGAGCCCAGCACAGAGGAGTCCAGATAATTAAGCACCACTCTTTTAGACCTCCTTTCTAGAATAAAATTGCTTTAAAATGCATTAACTACTTCATAGTTGTTAGATAGATCTCTGCACTTGTTTATTTAGAGTTGATTAATGCCTTTTTTCCGTATGCAGCAACATGCCAAGTCATCGTCTACAATAGTTTTTGAATAAAATAGAGTGAGGATAATTGATAAAGATCTGAATCATACACAGCAATAAATCAAAAGCATTTTGCAAAAGGTCTTTCCTGTTTTTAAATAATCTTTAACATTTTTCATTTGTACTTATAGGCAATGCAGGGCGTTTGGGGGCATTTAACTTTCCCATGCTGGCTTTCCCAACATCTTTTTATAGAACATCCTAGCAGTTCCTGAGAGGAGGAAAAAAATCAGAGTTGACCAGCAACTCTAGAGTGTGCCTTTGGTTCGGGGGGTGCCAAAGAAGAGAAGGGATTTCGTTTTTAATTCTTCTTTGCCTTTTGCAGCCAAGAGGGATGGACACATGGCAGAATCACTTGCCAAATGCACGATTCACCCTTCATTAACTTGATTATAGAAAACAAAGAAACCAACTTTTTATGAGCTTTATATTAAAACACAATTTACAATTTAAGATAGCAAGGCTTTTCATTCTTCAGCCTTTCCTGTGATGTCAATAGAACATTTAATTGCTTAAGAACTGGCAAGTTGGGAACGGAATACTGTGTACTGAATGTTGACGTGAGAATAAAACCTCACACTCTGCTTTTCTCCCAAATACTTTTAAGTAGGCTTGTGTCAACCCAACATTAAACTTACAAACTTTACTGAGTTATGTGGTCAGTTTAAGTAAGATTTACTCTATTCTGTGATTTGGGGATCTTAATTGAGAATCTCAGATACAATTAGAAAGAAGAAGGCAGGGAGATAAATGAATAGACGTACTTAACAGTATTTCTGAGATTGAGAAGAAAGATTTTTGCTTTTACACATATGTTATATATGATTTAAAATTTATCAGCTGGAGTCATATTTCCAAAGACTTTCCTGGATTATGTCAATATTTTAGAAGATATGAAATATTTAATTCCAGCTATGAAACCTGATTCTGACTTCAGGAGCTAGTCTCCAATTAGCTTGATAAGTTTTGCTTGTCAATCAGGAAATAAAAACATACAAATTAATAGTCGGTACGAACAAAAATGACGATTTTGTGCTGTGCAAGCTGCTTCAGTCATGTCCAACTCTTTGCTACCCCATGGACTATAGCCCACCAGGCTTCTCTGTCCATGGGATTCTCCAGGCAAGAATACTGGAGTAGTTTTGTTTCAATTAAGCCCCAAATTTACTTTGTTAGTGTGAGAGTAAATTAGATAGACATGAGTTTGTTCATTGGCTTAAATCAAGTGACTCTTTCCAAGGATATATCTTTGAACATCTCAGTTTTATAAACTGTGTCCTTACAACAATGCAAACAAACGAGTAAATACTGTATTGGTAATGTGTTATTGCAGGCTTCCCCAGTGGCTCAGCGGTAAAGAATCTGCCTGCCAATGCAGGAGATGTAGGTTCGATCCTTGAGTCAGGAAGATCTCCTGAAGAAAGAAATGGCAACACACTCCAATATCCTTGCCTGGGAAATCCCATGGACAGAAGAGCCTGGCGGGCTATAGTTCCTGGGGTCACAAAAGAGTCAGCCATGACCTAGTGACTTAATAACAACAACAATGCATTATGCAAAAATGCTACATTGAAAGCACCCTCTTTCAGCAAGTATTTTGGAAGTGGGCTTAAGAACGTCATCTGTGAATTGTCATTTTAAATATTATATGCTGTATTATTTACCCTAATTTCAACAGATAACATTGCTTTGACAGAACTCAGAATAAAGAAACATGAACACCCTCATTAATCGAGAGGGATTATCTGTGTGACAAATAGGAAATACTATCATCCCATTTTATAGTCAATGAAATCAAAGCCAGCCTGGTTAAACAAGTGTGTTTCCTAAACTACCCTCCTATCAGAGCGCATTCCCTGGCCCGAACTTGTAATAGATCCCCACCAGGTCTTTTGGCTCATGGTGTGTATTCTCCCAACAGAACTTCTATTTTTTTTCTGTAAGAAAATGTTGCCCACTGAAATACGTACTTACCTTTCCCTTTGAAGAAACACAGGAAGTCCCTTTCAGAAAAGTAAACAGTGTTTCTGTGATCGGTTCCAGGTTTCCGCTGAAGTGTGTAGGTGCAGAAAGTTTTGCTTAGTTAATAAGAAGGCACTCAGCATTGCCTTGGGGGCTTCCCAGGTGGTGCTAGTGGTGAAGAACCCACCTGCCAACGCAGGAAACGGAAGAGACGTGGGTTTGATTCCTGGGTCGAGAAGATCCCCTGGAGGAGGGCATGGCAGCCCACTCCAGTATTCTTGTCCAGAGAATCCCATGGACAGAGAAGCCTGGCAGGCTACAGTCCATAGGGTCACAAAGAGTCAGACAGGACTGAAGCAACTTAGCACAGTACACAGCGCTGCCTAGAAAATCTGAACTTACATGTTGAAGGTCATGAAACTCAGGTATCCTATTTGAGGTTTTAGGCAAAGAGGTGTGATGTTTTTATGGGATTTCAACAGGAAAAGATTTGCTCATGGAATCTTTTCAGCATCCCTGGGCTTTGTGCTCTAGTCTAAGGTGGACTGTGCCCTGATTTTGCAGGAGCTTGCCATGGTGCCATGAGGTAGCTATCAGACTGTCTGGCTGCCTGACCATCAAGATTTTAAACAACTAGCCCACAGGTGACATTACACCCCAAAGGCAATCTGTCAAGATTCCACCTGCTGTTGATAAACTGATTACAAAGCTGCTTAAGACTCTGCTTGTAAACAAAAGCATTTATCAACTAATAATTTGCAATAAACTGATGTAACTCCCAGCTGAGCCCCTAACTGTAATTGTCTTTACCATCTGCCTATTAAAACACCATTCTTCATCAGCAATCAGGAGCAGAAGGGAGGAAATCTCCACCAAAATACACAACTTGCGACTTTATGAATAATCTGAGCGCGTACCGCACTTTCATTACGACTCCTGTGTTGGGGAGGCTTAATTTTCATTCTTGCCTAGCCTGGGAATGCTCAGAAATTAGGTGGCGGAGGGAAAAAAAAAAAACAGCAGAGGGGAAAGAAAATGAAACATTGTGCCTACTGCTTTGCAGAGGAATAAATTATACAAGTTCATCACGGGAAGCTGTTTTTAATTTCTTTCTTTCCTCCTTCCAAAGCTCTGTGCAATGTCCATCGCGGTTTCTTGATGAAAGCCCCCAGCACCAGGCTGGGAACGAACCTCTCTATTCCTTTTTCAGCTTGTCCATTTCCATTATACTGCTTTGTTTTGCCTTTTTTTTTTTTTTTTTTTTTAATTCTAAGAGGCTCATTAAACTTCTCCAGGGAGTCAGTTTAAAAGTATAGACTTCTCGGAAAGGGTGTTGTGGGGCTGCAAGGCCAGGTAGACGAAGGGGCAGAAGAGTCAAGGGGCTGGCAGAGGCCCTACATTTGCAACCCTCTGTCTATATCACGGATGGAGGGCTTCCCTGTTCTGGAACCGCAAGCGCTCAGGGAGGCTTCGCCCAGTCTCCTCCCAGAAGATGGTTTTCAATACAGTGGGTCTGAATGGTCAAAAACTCCTTGTTCTCAGCCATACATCGTCATGCATCCATTCTCCCCCAAACTCCCCTCCCATCCAGGCTGCCACGTAACATTGAGCAGAGTTCCAAGTGCTATACAGTAGGTTATCCATTTGAAATACGGAAGTGTGTACAGGTCCATCCCCAACTCCCTAATTGCTGTTCACCCGAAACTATCACAACAACGTTGATTGTTAATCAGCTATTCCACAATACAAAATAAAAGTTTAAAACAAAAACAAAGCCCCTCCTTGTTTTCAGAAGAAATCCTATCCCTCAGGTGCTGACCAGATGCATCCACAGAAGGAAGAAACTAGGAAAAGGGGTTAAATTCCTTTTGCATTGTGTTTTTCTGGAAACCTCTCTCTGAACAGACAAAATCATTCCATGCTTGTTCAACGTTTATTAACTTTTAAGTATGTTTATTCTAATTTTCTCTTAAGAATATATAATTTATTAAAAATAAAGAAATACACACAAGCTGTCTTCATGTTGCTGTTTTTAAATTACACACACACACTACACTTTTTCATCTTTTTTGTTGTCCAGAGGATGTTCCTTTTCAAAAAAATTATTCCTTTACAGAGAACATGTTATTTCTCATTAAGAACTCAATAAATCTACTGATAAGCTATTTATTATCATGTGCAATGAACAACTCCTGTTATTAAGGTTCAAATTCTGGGGATAACAATTCATGGCAGGTTTTTTTTTTTATTATAACATAATTTAAAATAATGTTTATATTTTTATTTCATTTTTCTAAGAGATTTTCTGCAATTTTTTTTCTTTATAATCTACTGTTAAATGTAACAGAACTAATAATTGCTTTCATAGGAACAATGGAAACGGCTGCTCATATAGCTGGGTTAGGAGCTATATGGTCAGGAGACAAGGCTTATGGCAAACAGTGAATCTAATTTTCTGCATGGGTTATGGAGGGCCTGAAATGCCAGCAAAAGTGCGTGTTTACTATGTTTCTTTGAATTTCAGAGACATCAAGTATCAGAACAAAAATTCAACATGTATTTTAAATAACACAAAAATCTTCAAAGACATTGTGAAGTAGAATTCCTTCTAGAAGTGCTATATTTCCTTCTTGTCCTACTTTTCAGATGTTTATCAAGATACTGAGATTCTCTGGACATAGAACTTTTAAAATTAATAAATATTATATAGAGTAAGAGGAACGGAGAAGGCAATGGCACCCCACTCCAGTACTCTTGCCTGGAAAATCCCATGGATGGAGGAGCCTGGTGGGCTGCAGTCCATGGGGTCACTAAGAGTCGGACAGGACTGAGCGACTTCACTTTCACTTTTCATGCATTGGAGAAGGAAATGGCAACCCACTTCAGTGTTCTTGCCTAGAGAATCCCAGGGACAGGGGAGCCTGGTGGGCTGCCATCTATGGGGTCACACAGACTCAGACACGACTGAAGTGACTTAGCAGCAGCAGCAGCAGAGTAAGAGGGAAGGTGTTTATGTTTACAAGGAGGAGGGCATGGCAACCCAGTGCAGTATTCTTGCCTAGAGAATCCCATGGACAGAGGAGTCTGGCAGGCTGGAGTCCACAGGGTTGCACAGAGTTGGAAACAACTGAAGCAACTTAGCACGCATGCACATAATATTTTATAAAATGAACAAAAACACTATAAAAAAAACTCAACTTATAATTCAATGATAAAGATGACTAAGATTAAACTTTTATGTTCATTAACTGCTTCCATATATACAGAAAGAAATGGTGCTATAGTGCTTGACTTGTTTTAAAATTTGTTGATTTTTTGGACTAATTGGATATGTTCATATCATGATTTAAGTGAAACTAGAAAACCTTTATAGTTACTACTTCTAGGCCTAAAATGTTCATGATGCTCTCTTCTAAAATATGGAAACTCAGCTTATTTGAAGTGTTGCTGAATCTTTATCCTAAGGCAAATTTTTGAATTATTATATAACTGATTACAATATGATGCTTTCATGTGAAATGGGGATTATTTATACTGCATGGATACTCTTTGATTTTCTTCACAAATCTGTTTTGAGGTATGTGGACCTGGTCTCCATTTGCACTCAGTTTTGGTAAGAAAATAGTTTTACCAGCAGATGGCGCTCGGTGCATTCTAAGAGCCCAAGTGAAGAAAATATGGGTTTTATTTAATTCTATTTTGTGCTAAATGTGAAGTTGCTACACCAAGCTTTATAATCCCCAAAGATTTCTGTTAATTGACTAAACAACTCTGTGATAATTTATATACTGTCTGATGCCCATCTAAATGGCACTGAATTCAACTCATGAGCTTGTGTCAAGATAAGAAAACACAAAATTTTAAGTTTCCCCCACGAAACGGGAAAAGAACCCGTGTTCCTGAAGAATAAGTATAATGTGAACTCATCAAATGAATGTTCTGTTTAAAAGAAGACAACTGTCATTACCATGCTCTTTTAGCACCTCACTTTCTTAAACAAAGCACTTATTATTGAATAAGTTTATAATCTGCAGTCATGGATGTTTTAAAGACCTTCTATAATATAACTCTGAATATTTAATAATTAGGGAGACACATGTATTTCCTTGAATGTTGTGGGGAATTATGTGTTTGTGCTAAGAAAGAAAAAAAAAAACCACCTTTGAGTGATAAAGGTGATGATTATATGTGTAAAACTAAATTGCATACATGCTAAGTCATGTGCAACTCTTTGTGACCCCATGGACTGTAGCCTGCCAGGCTCCTATGTCCATGAAATTTTCTAGGCAAAAATATTGGAGTGGGTTGCCATATCCTTCTCTAGGGGATCTCCCCGACCCGAGGATTGAGTCTGTACTGCCTGCACTGGTGGGCAGATTCTTTACCACTAGCGCCACCTGAAAGTGCCCAGGAAACTAAGTACACCCTGTAGAAGGTCTGTCTGAAATCATGTCCTTCTGTTTTTCTTCTCCTTTCCTCTTGCGTGCCTTCTCCTCCTCCAACTGGGAGAAAACCTTGCTCTGAACTTTAAAGCCTCAATTCTTAAGTTACCATTACTAGCAGTAATAGCCATTACTAGCAGTAATAACTAACAGTATTTTGTTTCCTCTAGTGACAAAGAGTGTAAGGAATTTTACCTGAGTGTCTTCATAAATTCCTTCTACACTCACCTTTTCCTACATCTTGCTATCTTTTTATCATTGAGGGCTTTTCTTTACTTGATTTTAACTTAGCCTTCCACATGGCAAAAATACCCATGGTCACATGACACTCTCAATCCTTGTCATTATTAAGTGGAAATCTTGGATCAGAGTACCAATTAAAGAGCCGCTTTACACCAAGGCTTAAACTCTAAAGACTTTTTCAACTGTTTAATTCCTAGGCAAAATCCCACTAAACTGAGTGAAGAGTGGGTTTGAAATCCTCAGTGGGGCTGCCTAATAAACATCATATTGCATCCTACCATCATCTGTAAGACCTGCTTAAAGCATGTGTTTTTAGAATTTGTACAATCTAGCTACCACATAGGGGCTTTCCGGGTGGCTCAGTGGTAAAGAATCCACCTGCAATGCAGGAGACATGGGTTCAATTCCTGGGTCAGGAAGATCCCCTGGAGAAGGAAAGGGCAACCCACTCCAGTATTCTTGCCTGGGAAAACCCATGGACAGAGGAGCCTGGAAGGCTACATACAGCCCATGGGGTTGCAAAGAGTTGGACACAACTGAGTGACTAAACAATGACAACAGCAAGAAGCTTCTGTATAATCTTATTGCCATCGAAGAACGTTTAGCATTTCTTACAAATTATATTATCATTAAGAAAATTCAGAAATTAAAAACAAGTGCTCAGTCAATATAATAGCATATCGAATAATTTCAAAGGAAGAAATGGGGCTGCACATCACTGCAACTCCACAAACAGAAAAGGAGTTGTGGCTTTGCCCAGGGCTTTGAAAATCCATCTTTCAAGGTCAGCCCTTGACAGTCGAGTTAGGAAGGGCAGCATGGAAGGCAGGGTGGCCTCCTGCCAAGGCTGTTGCAGATGAGTGGGTGATCGTAGGGGAATGAACTGCAAAATCGCAAATTTTTGCTTGTGTGATGATAAAACCAGAGCCAAATGATTTCTCTAAGACTGTATGGCCTTCTGTTCCATTTTCATTGTGCAGCTTGGAATGATAAATTTTACTGTGCATTAATTTGCAGAAAAGGGTCAATGCTATGTTCAAGAGCGCTATCAATTGTTTTCAGCAAAGTTAATAATAAAGTACATTGTCTTTATCCCCAAATGGGTGCAAATATCCTTAGACTAGTGTCATCTGGAGATAGAAAAATGTACTGTTATCACTGCCTTTAAGAATAAAGGGGAAAAAAGTCTTGATTCTCAGTGTTTCACTGATCCTTCTTGGTTGGACTCTGTTGTGACAGGATGTGGTAAAATACACTCATGCAGGAGAAGGGGACGACAGAGGATGAGATGGTTGGATGGCATCACCGACTCGATGGACATGAGTTTGAGCAAGCTCAGGGAGTTGGTGATGGACAGGGAGGCCTGGTGTGCTTCAGTCCATGCAGTTGCAAAAGTTGATACATCTGAGCGACTGAACTGAACTCATGTTTTATATCCCATTTTATCAATTACCTTTAGGTATGAGCCTCAATCAAGTAAAGAAAAAAACAAGGAGGAGTCAGTGGGGGGGACACTTTTTTGGAGGCTATCCTCAGCACTGCACACACATTGGGCATTGACATCAGGGTGTGGTTTAGTGCAGGGAAGAGTGACAGAATATCATACTCAAGAGTGCAGTTCATTAAGAAGTTTATCAGAAAAATGGACTTGAATGACATCCAAGCTGTTACATCTATCTATGTATTTCGCTTTATCAGTGTCTGGGCTTCACAGGTGGCACAGTGGTAAAGAATCCACTTGCCAGTGTAGGAGACATAAGAGCTATGGGTGTGAGCCCTCAGTCGGGAAGACCCCTTGGAGTAGGAAATGTCAACCCACCCCAGTATTCTTGTCTAGAGAATTCCATGGACAGAGGAGTCTGGCAAGCTACATTCCCTAGGTCGCAAAGAGTCAGACACAGCTGAGTGACTGGGTACATATACACCAATGCCCAGGTGAAAAACACATTTCACTCTTAATCATTTGCATTACCCAGAGGCCAGGAGTAAGCAAAGGAGGGAGTCCAAGAGTGATCTGAAAATGGGCTCCGAGATGAAGCGTATGGAGATGGGTCTTTGCTTTCTGACTTTCTGAGCTGAGTGCTATTTGCTTAAATTCACCACAGCACCCATGTCTCTGAGTCACACCTTCTTTATCATCTGAGTGGGTTTATTTATTTTTTTAATGTTATTTTGATTGCTTTACTACTGCATTTGGTCTTGAATTTCTATATGGGCTTTGTGATTTAATGGTTTAGAGTAGCCAAGATATCATTCAGATATTATGTTGGAAAACGGAAAAGTTAACTAAGGTTAACTTGAGGTAATAAAGTATCCTCTATGGTCTAGCTATGAATTGGAGAGCCTAACTGAAACTACAGCTCATTGTTTAACATTTCTTAAACATTAAATGTGTGATCTCAGTTTTACTTATAAGAACAGAAAGATCCTTGGAAACGAGGTGCTATTTTAATAGGAGTTGGACATAAATTTTTGAGCAGAAAGTCACATGGCTCTGGTTGGTGTCCAGCTACATTCCTTGAGATCAAATCCAACATCTTCTTTTTCCTCCTTCTTGTTTTTGTAAGCATTTGTAAGTTTGAAGACCTTCTGTATGGGTAGTATAGCAGTCTGCATGGCTCATCTCTCTCGCCGTCCTACACAGAATTGTGCTGCAGTTAATAGCATGAGGAAACTGCTATAGGGCCCTTGGGAGGGAATCCCTGATCCTGGTACCTAGAAGATGATCGAAGTAAATCTGTTAGAATTCTGCAAATCCCTGATGTAATTCTGTGCAATTTTTTCATGAATCACTCTTTCAGCTCTAAATTTACTAGATCAAGGGTAGTTAAAAGACCAACCTTCTATCTAGTCTACCTAAAGCCTGATAAAAATTGAAATATAAACAGAAAATGAAGGTGGAATTTTGGGAGGAAAAAAAAAGAAGCAACCTTTCCCCCCGCCCCCCCAATAAATTTTTCTTAACATAAGCAAGGAAGGCACAGCAGATTAAGTTATCTTTCTTTATATCTCTATTAAGATGAAAGTTAAAGAAGGAGATAAATTGTTGAAGTTATGACATTTTTTTTTCTGTACACAAAGGGTCCAACAGAATAATCTAGTTGAAGCATTCAGTAGAGCCAAAATTTTAGGGAGTGGAAGATTGCTAAAGAAGGAACTGAAAACGTCAAGACAGGATATAATTAAGACTTTAAAAGGATTTCAACAGAGGTAGGGTCAGGCTAAGGACAAATGGTGGTAATGTTTTATAAGCAGTGATAAGAGGGAAAGACAGGCAAAGGAAATACAGTATAAAAATAAGAGCTCAAGATGAAGACTCATTTTTAGATTTTAGTCTTTGAGAACCAACAAAGGCCTGACATACGGAAAATGATAGCAGCATCAGAAATATGGGACCCCCGTCCTCTGACCTCCCAAAGAAAGAGGAGAGGAGAGGGAAGACAAAAAGAGAAGAAAAAGAATTCTTACTCTAGAGAAGAACATTTATCTGAATCTCTGAAGTATCCCATAGTGGGAAGTTCCATTTGGGCAAGGAAGTGGTCACTGAAACCAAAAAGAGATCTGGAGGGGGAGTGGTGGGTGATTAGAGAATGAATCAAAGGAAAAGGGTGGCTGAAACAAACTCATGATAGACCCTGATTTTTATCTTGAGTTGCCGGCATGAGTAGCTAAACCTAGCTCAGCAGGAAGGCAAAGGGCCTACTTTTTTTATTTTTAACAAAGTAATATGTACTTCATAAATGACCATGTTTCCTTTGTGGCTGAATTTGTTTTTCAGAGACTGTAAAGGAAAACAATATAAAAATCCACCAAAAACTTGAAAAGCCCAATAGATGACAAATGATCTTTAGAGAAAGAAACCTGGGTTTTTCCCCATTGTCTTTCCAATACCACTCTTTGGGAAACCCATGGACTGTGGCCCATCAGGTTCCTCTGTCCATGGAATTCTTCAGGCGAGAATACTGAAGTGGGTTGCCATTTCCTTCTCCAGGGGATCTTCCCCACCCAGTGACTGAACCCACATCTCCTTGGCAGGTGGGTTCTTTACCATAGTGCCACCTGGGAAGCCCCACACTCAGACAGTAAAGAATCTGCCTGCAATGTGGGAGATATGGGTTCAATCATTGGGTAGGGAAGATCCTCTGGAGAAAAGAATGGCAACCCACTCCAGTATTCTTGCCTGGAGAATTCCATACACAGGGGCTATATATAGTCCAAGTGGTTGCAAAGAGTTGGACACAGCTGAGCAACTAACCTGACCTTCCTCTTGAGAAATCTGTATGCAGATCAGGAAGCAACAGTCAGAACTGGACATGGAACAACAGACTGGTTCCAAATTGGGAAAGGTATACATCAAGGCTGTATATTGTCACCCTGCTTATTTAACTTCTATGCAGAGTACATCATGAGAAACGCTGGGCTGGACGAAGCACAAGCTGGAATCAAGATTGTGGGGAGAAATATCAATAACCTCAGATACGTAGATGACACCACCCTATGGCAGAAAATGAAGAAGAACTAAAGAGCCTCTTGATGAAAGTGAAAGAGGAGAATAAAAAAGCTGGCTTAAAACTCAACATTCAGAAAACTAAGATCATGGCATCCGGTCCCATCACTTCATGGCAAATAGATGGGGAAACTGTGGAAACAGTGTCAGACTTTATTTTGGGGGGCTCCAAAATCACTGCAGATGGTGATTGCAGCCATGAAATTAAAAGACGCTTACTCCTTGGAAGAAAAATTATGACCAACCTAGATGGCATATTACAAAGCAGAGACATTACTTTGCCAACAAAGGTCCATCTAGCTATGGTTTTTCCAGTGGTCATGTATGGATGTGAGAGTTGGACTATAAAGAAAGCTGAGCACAAAAGAATTGATGCTTTGAACTGTGGTGTTGGAGAAGACTCTTGAGAGTCCCTTGGACTGCAAGGAGATCCAAACAGTCCATTCTAAAGGATATCAGTCCTGAATATTCATTGGAAGGACTGATGCTGAAGCTGAAACTCCAATACTTTGGCCACCTGATGCAAAGAACTGACTCATTTGAAAAGACCCTGATGCTGAGAAAGACTGAAGGTAGGAAGAGAAGGGGATGACAGAGGATGAGACAGTTGGATGGCATCACTGACTCAATGGACATGAGACTGAGAAAACTCCAGGAGCTGGTGATGGACAGGGAGGCCTGGCGTGCTGCAGTCCATGGGGTTGCAGAGTCAAACACAACTGAGCGACTGAATTGAACTGAGCGACTAACACTTTTACTTTCCAAAACAAAATATTAAATAAGACATCTCTAGCATATGTTGGTCTTAGTCCATTGAATGTCACGCACAAGATTGTAAATATTTATGTCTGGTAGGAAACATGAGGCCTTCTAGACTTCCTGTTAGAGATGAAGAAACAGAGCTCTAACGAGTTAGGGGGCATGTTAGAGGTCATATAGCCATGAGAGTAACTGGTCTCCCACTATAGAACTGCTGTAGGATTTACATGTAGCCCACTCCAGTACTCTTGCCTGGAAAATCCCAGGGATGGAGGGGCCTGGTGGGCTGCAGTCCGTGGGGCCGCTAAGAGTCGGGCCGACTGAGCGACTTCACTTTCACTTTTCACTTTCATGCATTGGAGAAGGAAATGGCAACCCATTCCAGTGTTCCTGCCTGGAGAATCCCAGGGACGGGGGAGCCTGGTGGGCTGCTGTCTACGGGGTCGCGCAGAGTCGGACACGACGGAAGCGACTTAGCAGCAGCAGCATGACTTTAGGCATTGTTGTTCAGTCACTCAGTTAGTAACTGCTAAACCCTTACTATGTACTCTGATACCTCACTTTTTTTTTCTCTCCAAATAACTTATTGAGGTTAGTGGAGTCATTATATTTACTGAGAGAAAGGTTCAAAGATTTGAATATTTCACATTTATGGAAATTCTAAATTATAGAACTGAACCCTGAGCTGGCTCACTCTAGAGCTCTTTGTTATGCAGCCCCTCAACTAGTTAAACACAATCAAGTTATCAGTTTGACAAACACAGAACAACTCTCCTGGTCAACTTTAGGGAAGGACTCTTACCCTTTGGGAGGTGCTCTTGATGATGAGGGTGTAATTCAAATGCCCGTGGTGTGGATATAACATTAATCTTTCAAATTCTACATCTTATAAGTGACTAATGATATTGTAAGTGAGGGAAAGAGGTAGTGAATTACAGATGCTTCTGTGGTTCTAGTCATATTTATACATTTCCAGGTTTAAAACAGTGGAGAATAGCAGTTCCAATTATCCATGAATAAGGAATAAGAGATTAATAGGTATTTGTAGCATCTTATTGTTCCAGTCGTTTTCAAAAATAAGCTAATTGTATGCAATTTGGGGAAACAATTTATATTAAATATGTTATTAAAATATGTTCTCTAACTTTAGTAAATAAACTTCCTATGTAATTGCAAGACTATCTAAGTAAAACTTTATATCACCTTCTTTTGAGACGCATCTTTTCATAAATCACTAAAAATCCATTCTGCTTTGAATAGGTGTTTCTACTGTCCCAGGAGCTGATGGTATGGATGTTGTTAGATCTAGGAGATGATTTTATTTTATTGTTTTTTTGGATAATACACATAAGATTTACCTGTGTAGTTTCTGCAAATAATAATGGAAGATGAATGTACAAATCCTTGCATACAATGCAAATGACTGTCACCTTTAGGCAGGAGGAAACAGATATGTATGCGTGTGTTCTCTCATTAAGGTATGTTTTTCCCCAATAAATGACATGCAATTGCATATTTAACTGGTGATGCTTTCTCTAGGTTAAATAAAAATGGTCATTCTTCCCTCAAAATAACATCCTATCAGAAATGTTAAAGTAATCAGTAACAGCCCTGCTCTCTTCCCCAGGCCTCGGTACATTTTTGCAGGAAAAAAACATTTATACAAGTATAAACAAAAATATGTGTATATATACAAATATAGAGAGAGAGACTAAGAGGAGAAGACTTCTTACCAATTTGATTTTATATAACATCCTATATAGTGACATTAAAATTGCTAAATAAAAACAGTAGCCAGAAATGCATGCAAAATATTTTCATTGTCGTAAACTGCAAAAAAATATTGCTTTCATAAAAGTAGAGAGAAAGGGATTTTGGAAAAGTTTTGGAAAGAAACTGGAGACTTTGAATGATTTGAGAAATTAAATCTTTTAATAAAATAGCAACAGAAGCTTAACTGTTGGAAGTTTAAGGTATTAAAAAGCGCTTGAACAGCTAGCCTGTCTTAGTCTCTCATCTGTCAGCCAAAAAAATTTTTTTGATATTTCCTGATTGTCTATTTTTCCCTGGTGAAAGTTATTACATTCCTTTACCCATTTTTTAATCAAAATCATTTCCAACTTATTTCAGTCTGTCACAATAATATTTTCATACGAGGAGTATTGTAACCTAATTCCTTCATTTGAATAATACATTCGTTTTTAATTACTGCAACTTGATCTCAGATTATTCAAATAACTGTTTCATTTTTTATGCTTACCCTGACCCCAGTGTATTTATAGGCTTTTATCCTTACCTGATACCAGTGTAATGTAATTATAGATTGTATTTTAATCATCTACTATATTCTAGTGAATTTGTTTAAATCGTTCCAATCCTGAGCCTTTTATTTCTATGCCTTTTAAAATTCTACAATGGCATTCTCTTTGCATAAAAGCAATATTTTTGTAGTTTACAACAATGAACGAATATTTTGCATGCATTGCTGGTTACGATTCTCATTTAATAATTTTAAAGTCACTATACAGGATGGTATGTAAAATCAAATCGTGCTTTGTAAACAGAAGGAGAAGTACATTGTATATCGCTTGAAATCTTTACACCTGTTTGTTTTCCAGGTTGCCCCCCTCCAATCCCCACAGCTTTAAAACCACAGATATGCGTTATGTTCGCGATCATTGTATCCGCGTCTGGTTATTCAAATCCCTGTAAATAGCTGCTCTGCTGTAACAACAGAGGCCAAATTTCATTTGTGGTGAAACAGGCTTCTCTGATATGAATTACTTTTTTACTATTTTTTTTACTATAGCATTTTTACTATTGATCATTTCATAATTGCTTGATTATTTTCTAAACTATCACCCATCAAGAAAATCCATTATTTCTAAGCTCTTTTAGGCCAGTATCTGAGCTGTTGCCACAATAGCTGATTTCAGCCTCACATTTAACAATGAACCAGGAATTTGGTCTGAGAAGATGGCTGACAATATTGCCAATCTATAAAGGCCTGGTGTTCATCTCCTGATCAGATTTATAGGCCCTAGAAATAGATTTTCTTGAGTAAGTCTGATTATCTTCTCAAAATCCTGAAATCATTAGATTTCTTGTTGCCCTCACTCTTCATAGTCAATCAATCATTAAATCCTGCTGATTCTGCATCCAAGGTGCAGAATGCTTTTCCTCTTTTTAAAATGTTTTTCCTCTTTTCCTTCTCCAGTGATGCTCACCCAGTTCAGACCCCATCAAATCTCTCTCACAATGGCTAATCCCCCTACCTCCTGTCTTGTACTTTTCCAATCTGTCCTCCACACTTTTACAAGAACACATGGCTAATACACAAACTTGATCCTGTTCCCACCCTCAATTAAAAACTTTGAATGGCTCTCCATTGACTGCAGGAGGGAACTCAGGCTATTTTATCATGACATCCTAGCAGTAAAGCATCATCCTGGCTATCACTTTTGATTGTGAGGAATCAAGAGGATCTCAGTAGATAACATTTAATTGTATGTACAAGTAGAATTTGGGGAGGGAACACAGATGACTGAGAGGTTATAAAGCCTTGAGTTCTGACATTAATGGTTAACAAAAAACAGGACTGTTCATAAATCAGTGCTGGTTATGGCTACAGATCAGATCTTCTCAGTTTCTATGAATGGATTAGGCTTTCTCTTTCCTTCCCCATGTTCTACACTTCATCTTCAATCCCTTCTTTTACTCAAACTCAATAAAACTGTGGTGATAAATGCCTTAAAGATAAATACAATACACAGAATAGAATATAATTTTAAACTACTGACTTCTTTCACATTTAGTTCAACTACTGAGATTTTGGTGAAGTCTTAACTCATTGTTAAATAAATTGCACAAGGCCCCTTGAAGATTAATTTCCAGAAATGCGAGTTTCAAATTATTAAAGTGTAAATAAGAGGACCAAAATTTGTGCCAAAAACATCAGAAACAAGAGGCCACTCTGCATGCTTTTTGCTCCTACTGTAAATTCTGCCTGCTGAATAAAGGCCACACGAACTTATTTAACTGGTGAGTTGTTAGAAATAACTCAGAGAACCTTGAAAATACATCACACCACTATAAAATAGCTCAGAATGCAAAATGTGATAATGGCATGAAGTAGGGACTTGGGGACAAACTGCCAGCTAACTCTCAAAAATGAATTATACTGCTTTTTCCAACCTCTGTGGAGAAAAGCTTGCTCCCCTTCGGGATTTCTTCTACCATTTGGTGCAACATTCACTTGGCTATAATAACACAGGCTTCATTAGAGAAGTAAAATGCAATTGTCTCCATGAGATCAAAGGACAATCTATTAAGTAAAGCAACTTGAACTCTGGGATGAAATAGTATGAAAAGTTAGAATTTTACGGTGAATCAAAATGTGAATCGTACTGGCATACTGTGGCTAAATGCAGAACTGAAGATTAGCTTTATTAGGGGAAATTGACAGTAGCTGGAATGATCTGAAAAAAAAATATGAAAAGCTATATGAATTCTAAACAACTTATTTTATGTACTAGAGTAAACAGCATTGGTGCTATTTTAGTAAGTTTGAAATCACAGCAGGTTAACTGTAAAAGTCCTAAGAAAAATATAGACCCCTCAAGTAACAGGTATTATAATTTTTATAGCAAAGTCCATGTTCAATGATTCAGGGACCTAGAAGGGATGGTCTATGTTAAAATAAAACATAAAAGCCTATAACCATTACATCAACTGTGTTCAGAAGGGATGTAAGTGACATACTGTATACCGACCACTTAGTTGCTCCCCAAATCGGTAAAAATTTTGCTCTTAACTGAAACACAGAACTTAGTACTAACTGTTCAAAATCAAAGGCCTTTATAAATTCTGAAAGCTAGAGTCCATTTTGCCTGAAGGAAACGAAGAGAGGTGGAGACAGGTCAATCAAGCTTCTCTGCACACTAGGGGTTCTGAAGTCTACTTCTTTATACATGCTTATTGAATATTTGGCATGTTGTCTTCTAAATGAAAATGACAGATTTTAAAACACCTTACAGTGTATTTCAGTGCATTATAACACTTAAGTCATTTACAAAATTGTATAAAATCACCCTGAAATCACATCAAGTATAGCCATGTACCATGAAACTAAAAGGATAAAAAAATCATAAAAAACACATTTCATTTTGCAAGGGAAATATAATAGAGTCAAAAGAATGAAACAGTTAGCCCCTCTCACATTCTTGAGCACCATTAACTTATTACAACATTCTCTGAATCCATGGAAGACCACGAGATTTTTTTTTTTCCAAACAGAAAACACTGAGTTAGAAAATGACATTGGTTCAATGAATTATTGAAAAAAGTAATAATTAAAGGATTATAGATGAGTAATATCTATTAATCTTATAATTAGGAAAGTATTTGTGAAAATCTTGAGTAGATTTAGCAAAACATTGTTTTTTAAAATTAACTCTTGTTATAATTTGATTTTGATTATTTTCTAGTGAATATATATTTATATATTATAGCTATATTTATATTTCTAATGAAAAATATATATAGTATTTCCTAATTCTTTAAAGATTTTCACAAAAATCCATATTTTCCTCAAGATAAATAATTTTCAACGTGGTCTACCTTTATCACCAATGAACACACCAATTTTAAAAGTTTGGCTCCTATAGCAGAAAGCAATACTTCTATCCGTTCCAAGTGTCTCACACTTATAGTTCTAGAAGATCAAAGGGAGTCATGGATATTCACCAATTAACCTTAAATGGACTCAAAAGAAGACACCAGGATGAAAATTTGGTCAACAGAATACCCTACTCAAGTAGTTGTATCCTCACATTTTCAGACTCTGAAGGTAATTAGTTACCTCTTCTTTAGTTCCTGGTCAATACAGTTTATGCATTAAAGAGAAGCTTCTCTTAATGGTAACTGGCTGCTGGAAGGTTGGCTGTAATCTTAGGACCATGATATTTGAGATTCCCTTCTTTTAGATAAGAAGACCAACACAACTCCCAGACCCATAATAAATCACCAAGTTTGCTTATTGGTTTGGCTCCATTTGCTAGGTCATCAGAGGTGCTCATCATGATATTAGTGCAAAGAACTGACATTTTTAAAATCAGAAAAATCTGGGTGAGGAAACCAGTTCTGAATATTTAGCATCTGTGTGACCTTGGGCAATTTAATTAATCCTCTGAAATACAATTTCCCCATCTGGAAAGTGGGGATTATCTGTCTACTCTCAGACAATGGCTGTAATTGTTATATGAAGTCACTTTATATGAAGGACACAGTACTGGGATGAATAGGGAATAGGTGCTTCAAAAAATGTTTGCTCTCTTCTTTTAATTATTTTACCTGGAATGGCAAAGACTTTACTCTGGAAGCTTCAACTCAGGCAGATTGCAAAACATCACCTGCTTGAGATATTGTCCTGGAAGGCATTGGCCCTCGCAAGCACGTTTTGTTTGCTGTTGGCCCTGGTTGCTTTTTGGGGAGTGATTTATATCACTGATTTCAGACTGTTATTCCCAAAGAAGATTAGCCCTATTTAGCTTTCAGACCTCTATTGTCTGCTACATTTTTGGTATAAATTTGCACTTACTGATATTCTGTATGCTAAGAATCCAGAAAATAGGTATTGGCTGCAAACAACAAAACTCTTGGTATTTACACATATTTATAATGCCACAAAATACTAAATTGTTGGAATTTTATTTTTCTTTGCCTTTTAGATCACAGATTGAGTTTGTTAAGCTGGACAGAGTAAGTGAAGCTATGAAAAAGGAGAAATAAAGTCACTGTGACTGCTGTGATATTTTAACTTTTTGCTCTGGTATCTATTTTCTTCAAATATATATATTTCATATAATTCACATTTACTTAGAGAAATCTGACTAGGAATTTAAAAAAATTTTGGTTCAATAAATAAATGAATGTGACACATATTATCCATAAATATTTTCTAAATTTTATCAATGTAGCTAGATTGGAAACACTGACCTCAGGTTAAATATTCTATCACATGTTATCAGCCCTATGCTATTGAGTCTGGATTTGTTTACATCTAAAATTTGGTTAAGTGTTTAATTTTTAAAATCCTAAAACAATTGTGAGGTTGCCTGTGTGTGCATATGGGTGTGTAACATAGACTGGGGCATTAATTTTAAAAATAAAAACTATAAATGTGCAAAAATATTGATATGAACAAAACTCCTGGACAGAAACTCTACTTCTAATAGTCAGACTTGATGCACATCCTGGTCCCTTGGCATACCCAGCTCAGAGCCATCTGTTATGCTGGCACTCTGCCCACTCACAAGGAGTTATGCCAGTTTAACATGATATAGGTGACACCAAAATGAAGGTTTGAGAGGATAGATAGTGGGGTGAGCTATGACCCCTCCTGATCAGGACCCTTGGTGGCTGTCTTTATTGGAGAGATGGATTTGTGTTAACTCTGTGCACCCCATGTTACCAAAATCTTCATTTAAAAAAATTCAGTGTGCTATCATACTAAACACAGTATTAAAATTTTTTACCAAAGTATGGAAAGTTAAATATTTCAGCTTAAGACCTTGCACAATTTTGGACTTAATAATCAGAACACATATTCTTGGTAGGTCAAGAACATGTATGGCAGTAAAATTGATTTTCAAAGGGACTTTCAAAGGGCTATGTGTTAATATAAATAGCACACATAGTTTTATAAAAGGAAGCATCACTAAAGGGCTTCCTAGGTGGCTCTAGTGGTAAAGAACCCGCCTACCAGTGCAGGAGACATGAGAGTTGTGGATTCGATCCAGGGGACGGGAAGATCCCTTGGAGGAGGGCATGGCAATCCACTCTAGTATTCTTGCCTGGAGAATCCCCATGAACAGAAGAGTCTAGCAGGCTACAGTCCAGAGGGTTGCAAAGAGTCAGACACAACTGAAGTGACCTAGCACATGCATACCACTTAAAAGAGTCCACTACTTATATTTTTGTTCAAAGGGTTTCTCAAATGCTTTTCCTATACTATATCTGACAATTTCATTGCATTTATTTTCTTTAGTCCTTAAACTAACATTGAATTTCCACTCTATTGTTGGGGACTAAAAAAAAAAAAAATCATGTTTTTGATACCACTGTTATTCCATCAAACTCCCTGTAACATTTTACAAAATGTTCATACTGTTAAAATTTGTAGTTTCCTGACTTACACTGCCTTGTACTTTTCTGAGTTAAATATGTTATTTACAGAGGAAGTCATACTCCAAGGCTTGTAAGGGAATTCAGAGAAATAGATATTTTTATACAACCAGCGGGTCAAGTTATCTTGAGTCCAAATAGCTATTAGCAGTGCAGAAGTGAAAATGTCTACCCTACATTCTTGAAGCATCATGGAATTTTCCTTGGTTTCTCTGTAGCTTATAAAAAGAGCAGTAAATTAGAAATATGGGAAAAAAAAAAGAAACACACACACACACCCTTCCAGAGCACAGCCTACCTGCCTTCTATTCCTGAATTTGTAATTTATAGGCCAACTTTACTCGGTCACATTTGGCAGCACAAAACATAAGCTGGCAAGTAAGAGTTAATTCTTATCATTGATTTATTCAGCCACTTACTTAACCTCCATTCATGGAGCACATATTATGGTCAAGGCAACGTGGAGCCCAGAGGGTAAAAGATTACACGGACTGTTCCCTCAAAGCACTCAGTCTGTCTTTATAAAAGAGTGTGGCAGATTTCTCCTCTCCACTTCCACCACGGGGGATTCTTCAGCCTTAGATCACACTAGATTTATACACTGAGGGGCCAGTGAGTACTTGTGACAGGAATGTCCAGCTCTCAAAGACACATCACCTTTAAAAAAAAACCTGTGATACCGGGGCAGGTGACACAGAGACAATACGAAACAGTTTAGTCCAATTTAAAAGGCTGTCAAGGTGACAAGCTCTTGTGTGTTCTGTTACAATCTGGTCATTTTTAAGCTAGGTTACTTTGGATAATAGTTTATTCCCTCTGAGACTCACTTCATTTTTCTGTAAAATGGGGTCATAGCTCCTACTTCATAGGGTTGTTCCGAGGACTGTAATTGTATACACATATAAAATGTAACCCAGAGAAGGGGCTCAAGCCTGTGTGATTCAGGCAAGAATGGTACATCCCATTTCTCATTTCTGTTTTTAATTGGAGTCTATTGCCTACTTTGGAAATTTGATCTGAAATGTGCTAAGACCTTGCAAAAGTGGATTTGTGTCTTTCTCAACTACATCTGCTTATAATCTTTACCCCTAAAGAAGTCTCAGTTGCTTGTCTTAATAAATTAAAAGTCAATCTATGTATCAAGGTGGCTCAGCGGTAAAGAAGATCTCTGTCAAATAGGAGATGTGGATTCAATCCCTGGGTCAGGAAGATCCTCTAGAGATGGAAATGGCAACCCACTGCAATATTCTGTCCTGGGAAATCCCATGGACAGGGGAGCCTGGCAGGCTACAGTCCATGGGGTAGCAAAAGGTTGGACAGGACTTAGTGACCAAACAACAACAAATATGTACCATGAAGTAAAAATCACATACACTTGCTTTGATATATACCGTCCTCTACCTCCCTCAATCACTGTTTCACCCTCAGGAGCAGCAGAAAATAAGCTCTTTCTGTTTCGTTCACGATCACCTCCTTAAAGCCTATCAGAATGTCTAGCACATGTAGGCAAACAATACATATATGTGAAATTACATACATGGAATCTAGAAAGACGGTACTGACGAACATATTTTCAGGGCAGCAATGGATTTGCTGAGATAGAGAAGAGACTTCAGGACATGGGCACAGGGGGAGGAGGGGGAGGGGGAGACGAATGGAGGGAGTAATATGGAAGCATGTACAATACCTTTAGATAGCCAGTGGAAATTTGCTGTATGACCTGGGAAACTCAGACTGGGGCTCTGTAACAACCTAGAGGGGTGGGAAAGGGTGGGAGGTGTCCAGAGGGAGGGGACATATGTATACCTATGGCTAATTCATGTTGATATATGGCAGAAACCAAAGAACATGGTAAAGCGATTATCCTTCAATTAAAAAGAAATAAATTAAAAAATAATACATATATGTGAAATGAAGGGAATGTCGTTATCCCTGCCATTGGTCAGGAACACAGAGGAGGCATCCTCCCCTTGCCTCTACCAATAAGTAAGGGAAGAAAGTAGACAGGGTCATGATGACTGAAAAGAATTCATGGCTGATTTCCTTCATGCAGAAAAGCACCCATCATTTTACTCCGAAACCGTGGGTAGTGCAGAACACTATTTATACTATGTTTTCTCCTAGACATACATACTATGATAACGTTTAATTTATATGTAGAAATTAGAAATTAAATTCATATGTAGTGTATCATGTGTACTCCAATTATAGTTCAGTTCAGTTCAGTCGCTCAGTTGTGTCCGACTCTTTGCGACCCCATGAATCGCAGCACGCCAGGCCTCCCTGTCAAGACAGTAATGAATAAAGTTGAATTTCTTGCCTCTAAGAGCTCATTACTGAGTTGGGTCATGAACATAGCAGTCTCTTCTTAATCTAAGGGTTTCGTTTTCAGTTATCTGTGGTCAACCATGGTCCAAAAATACTAAATAGAAAATTCCAGAAATAATTCATAAATTTAAACGGTTCGCCTTTTCGACATGCTGTCCTGTTCCTTCCTGTCCTCGATGTGTATCATCCCTTCGTGCAGCATATCCTCAATGTATACACTCCCTGCATGCTTAGTAGCTGTCTTAGTTATCAGATTGACGGTTGTGGTATCACAGTGCTTGTGTCCAAATCATCCTTATTTTACTTAATAATGGCCTAAAGTGCAGGAGTTGTGATGCTGACAATTTGGATATTCTCTCACTAGGCCTAATTTATAAATTAAACTGTATCATAATATGTATGTATAGGAGCAAAGATGGGCTCAATAAAGGACAGAAATGGTATGAACCTAACAGAAGCAGAAGATATTAAGAAGAGGTGGCAAGAATACACAGAAGAACTGTACAAAAAAGAGCTTTACAACCCAGATAATCATGATGGTGTGATCACTCACCTAGAGCCAGACATCTTGGAATGTGAAGTCAAGTGGGCCTTAGAAAGTATCACTACGAACAAAGCTAGTGGAGGCGATGGAATTGCAGTGGAGCTATTTCAAATCCTGAAAGATGATGCTGTGAAAGTGCTGCCCTCAATATGCCAGCAAATTTGGAAAACTCAGCAGTGGCCACAGGACTGCAAAAGGTCAGTTTTCATTCCAACCCCAAAGAAAGGCAATGCCAAAGAATGCTCAAACTACCGCACAATTGCACTCATCTCACATGCTAGTAAAGTAATGCTCAAAATTCTCCAAGCCAGGCTTCAACAATATGTGAACCGTTAACTTCCAGATGCTCAAGCTGCTTTTAGAAAAGGCAGAAGAAATTGCCAACATCCGCTGGGTCATGGGAAAAGGAAGAGACTTCCAGAAAAACATCTATTTCTGCTTTATTCACTATGCCAAAGCCTTTGACTGTGTGGATCACAATAAACTGTGGAAAATTCTGAGAGAGATGGGAATACCAGACCACCTGACCTGCCTCTTGAGAAACCTATATGCAGGTCAGGAAGCAACAGTTAGAACTCAATATGGAACAACAGACCGGTTCCAAATAGGAAAAGGAGTACGTCAAGGCTGTATATTGTCCCCTGCTTATTTAACTTATGTGCAGAGTACATCATGAGAAACACCGGGCTGGAAGAAGCATAGGCTGGAATCAAGATTGCCAGGAGAAATATCAATATCCTCAGATATGCAGATGACACCACCCTTATGGCAGAAAGTGAGGAGGAACTAAAAAGCCTGTTGTTGAAAGTGAAAGAGGAGAGTGAAAAAGGTGGCTTAAAGCTCAACGTTCAGAAAACAAAGATCATGGCACATGTGCTCCCATCACTTCAGGGGAAATAGATGGGGAACAATAGAAACAGTGTCAGACTTTATTTTTGGGGGCTCCAAAATCACTGCAGATGGTGATTGCAGCCATGAAATTAAAAGACACTTACTCCTTGGAAGGAAAGTTATGACCAACCTAGATAGCATATTCAAAAGCAGAGACACTACTTTGTCAACAAAGGTCTATCTAGTCAAGGCTATGGTTTTTCCTGTGGTCATGTATGAATGTGAGAGTTGGACTGTGAACAAGGCTGAGCACCGAAGAATTGATGCTTTTGAACTGTGGTGTTGGAGAAGATTCTCGAGAGTCCCTTGGATTGTAAGGAGATCCAACCAGTCCATTCTGAAGGAGATCAGCCCTGGGTGTTCTTTGGCAGGAATGATGCTAAAGCTGAGACTCCAATACTTTGGCCACCTCATGCGAAGAGTTGATTCATTGGAAAAGACCCTGATGCTGTGAGGGATTAGGGGCAGGAGGAGAAGGGGACGACAGAGGATGAGATGGCTGGCTGGCATCACCGACTCAATGGAGATGAGTTTCAGTGAACTCCGGGAGCTGGTGATGGGCAGGGAGGCCTGGTGTGCTGTGATTCATGGAGTCTCAAAGAGTCGGACACGACTGAGCGACTGAACTGAACTAAACTGATGTATAGGAGAAAACATAGTATAAATAGTGTTCAGCACTACCCATGGTTTCAGGCATCCACTGGGGGTCTTACAAAGTATCCCTCTCAGATAAGTGGCGGTGGGGGGAACCACTGTACACACACACAGGCAATCATTAAGATAATTCATATTTCAAGGGGAATCATACCAACATCACTTGTTACAGGAGTTTGGGGGAATAGAAAATTATCATACATACAGTAGTTGGGAAGCCTTAGGGAAAGAGGTGGAATTTGAGTTCTCGTGAAGAATGTATGAGACTGATATTGTGAAGAGGAGTCTTTTGCCCTAGCAAAGGAACCCAGGTTGGGAAGTGTTCTGTTTACTTTTGGTTACCACGGCAAATTCAAGAGAATTGGATTCTTACATAGCTGTCTTGAATATAGAAAATCCACCCATTTGTTCAGTCTCATTTTCTTCACCTTTAAATTAAAAGGCTGGTTTTTGGTTCTTTTCAGCTAATTCAAAGGTCAAATCGGACAAATGGAGTACAGTAATGACCCCATGCCAAGAAATACTGCTACTATGAGACCGCTCCAGATGAGTTTTCAGAGCCTGAAAATCAAGAAAATAGTTTTATATGAGCCTAAGCTTATTCATTGTTATGTGTGAAATGGAGCTACAAAAAGGTAAGAATCCAAATAAATGCCTTATAACCTTGCTAATCTCCAACTAACTCTTATCAAATGGCATATTAAAAACATCTTTGGAAGGGACTGTCATGATCCAAATAAAGAGATGCCTGTTATTATGAACCAGGAAGGTCTTCATGGTCCAGGGTGAATTTTCTATGATGACTCTGGGCCCAGATGTAGATGTTTTCCAGAACGAATGAGCCATTCATATCGTAACAGAGCAGCTACCTGAGGCATGATTTCTGTTCGAGTCTTTACCATTAAGAGTGCTTTCCATTAAGAGCTCTCATAAATTGGTAGATTAGAATAAGTAAGCAATGCACATTGAAACTAGTCACCTTTTTGTAACATCTAGTTAAAGTTTTTGATCAATGTTAACTAAAATTGCACAATGAGGCTCCTAAAAAATAGAACAATCATTTTTTTTTTGTTAAAATTGAATGAACAACTGAAAGCACAAACCAAAAAGCATAATGTCTGTTGAAATATCTAGAATGTAACTGCTATATTACTTTTAGTAATGATAAATGTTCATTTTAGAACCATGGGTTCATCTGTAATTAAGATTCGCTTGAATTCTGATACAACTATGGATAACAAGTATAATGTAGCCTCAGTGTTATATAAAAATAGCTGCCACTGCTCGTGGAGTAAATAAATAGCATGTGTGTGTATGTGTGTGTGTGTGTGTGTGTGTGTGTGTGTGTGTGTAAGATTTTCAGCAGCCAAGCATTATCTTCTATAGGCAAGACAATGTTCAGAAATGCAGTGGGTGTCATGATTTTGTTTCCTTTCACTGATGCCAGTGAAATGTTTATAAATGTTTATAAATGTTCTCATCTGAGGCAATGAAAGACACTGGTGATTACTGCTATTGAAGTAATGTCTTGGATCTCCTTTGGTATTCACAAAGCAGACACTTAGGAAAGTCTGCTGGAAGCACAGATGACTTCCTATTAACATTATTAATATGCATCTGTCAGTGTCTCAGGTAGTCAGGGGCCTTGCCGTCCATTACTGTGCCTGTGTAGGAATGAGGAAATTTCTAAGCTCTCCAACCCCTGGAGAAGGAAATGGCAACCCACTTTAGTATCCTTGCCTGGAGAATCCCGTGATCAGAGGAGCCTGGTGGGCTGCAGTCTATGCGGTCGCAGAGCTGGACACTACTGAAGCGACTTAGCATGCGTGCATACTCTCCAACATGCCTTACATCAGATATTCCCTGACTCAGGGCATTCCAGCTTTAGAGTTTCCTTGGTTACAGAAGACCTGGGAAAGAGGGCGCTAAGATGCTATTGCTCAGAGAATACTTGAATAATGGGGGAAGTGGAGAGGGAGAGGGGTTCCAGAACTGATAAGCAATTCTTTGAAGTTATTTTTTGCCAACATGATATTGCTTCGAACCCCAGAAGCTCAGAGGAAGGAGGAAAAACAAAAGAGGCAAAAGCAGAATGAAAAGAGGCCACCACGTAGCTTTGCTCAGGGATAGCTCTGCTCTTCCACCATATACATTCCCACATTGGAGCAGGTCACTGCAGAGTAGAGTGTGTGTGTGTGTGTGCACGTGTGTGTGTGTGCATGCACGTGTGTGTGCGCACACACATGATTAAGAATATGGGGTATTTGGTTAAGTCACAAAAGAATATCAATAGATTCACCAACCACCATGCAAACACTGTCATTTCAGGGTATTTATCAGTGTATTTTGAATTACAGAGTCATAAAATACATTCCAAATATATTAACTATGGCTTTTGGTCTGGATGTGGAGAACTATTTTTAATATATGCTTAGATTTTCATTTTTAATTACACAGGTGACTGCTTAAATGTTCCCATTAATATAGAAAATTAAAATATTTAATAAGTTGAAATTGATCATTGTTTTTACATTTTCATAAATAGACTGAAAGAAGCTTTCATC
Organism: Capra hircus; assembly: GCF_001704415.2. Taxonomy (NCBI): domain Eukaryota; kingdom Metazoa; phylum Chordata; class Mammalia; order Artiodactyla; family Bovidae; genus Capra; species Capra hircus. Next base: position 23,299,721 of record NC_030821.1, on the reverse strand, counting down.
ATATATCTTTTAAAGCAGAGATATGCATTTATGGTTACTACAAAGTTACCGTCTACACCTTATGAGTCTAATATGCAACCAGAGTAAGTCACGGGGCCGCTATAAATTTGGAGATAAAATGCCTTTAGACGTCACTCTAACAAGACTTGCGTGCTATTAGTATTCTCTCAGGGATCAATTTTAAAAGTTGTAACATAATAAAAAATGGTTGGACTATATTTCCCCACAGCTTTCATTTTATTATGTTGCATGAAATATGCCTTTATTGGCTATAGCATTACTGGAAGTAAAATATACTGGGCACTGAAAAATTCTGTCACTTTGTATTAGCTGTAAATTATCGACTAGTATAAACCCTAATTTCATTTGTCACATTCTGTTGCATTGCTGCTCTTCCTTGTTCCCATTCTGTCATTCTGGCAGGCCCGCGCTGCCCCAGGTATCACGGCATCACCATCTGCACCCGACATCTGTCTCTCTATTGATCACACGGGTTTAGCACTTGATCAAACAGAGCACAACAGAATACATCTCTTTTTGCAATACTGCCAATGCCAACTGCTGCATGAAATCTACTACAAAAGCCTCCTTTACCTAGTTGAAAAACTGCATTTGTGTAGCTCTTCTTTGCTATATAAACCTCAGCACTTTCCCCCCTCTTCCATGGAGCCTTAGTTATATGAAAATAAATCTAATTTTCACGTATTTGAGAATTAATCAGGTTCAGTGTGGCCAATGCTGCTGATGACAATGAGTTACCAGGAGACATAAGGAAGATGATGCATGTTATTTAGGCCTGCTGCTGCTAAGTCACACCAGTCGTGTCCGACTCTGAGCGACGCCATAGACGGCGGCCCACCAGGCTCCCGTCCCTGGGATTCTCCAGGCAAGAACACTGGAGTGGGTTGCCATTTCCTTCTCCAGTGCATGAAAGTGGAAAGTGAAAGTGAAGTTGCTCAGTCGTGTCCGACTCTTCGTGACCGAAAATCATGGCTCCTACTCTCTTAGGCTGTTTGGGGGCATTTGTCAGGATGCATGAAATCTTGGACTGGCCAACAGGCTTTTTCACTTTTTATCTAGCAGCTTTGGTAGTATGTAACAGGACCTTTAAAGCCATCTAAGCCCTGAGACAAATGTTTCACTTTGGTGTATAGGGCTCAAGCATTTCTGAGCCCTCTAGGTTTCACCAAGTATAGGCAACCCTCTGTGAAGTCTATGCAACAACTGCAGATTTTTAGTTAGCTACAGGGAAAAGCAGCATATTTCCCAAAGGGCTACAGGATTTTTACCCATGTGACTCTCACTCATCTTAAGGTAGGAACACATGAACAGCCATGAAAACCAATGCCAAGATGTTGCAATAAACAGCCAGCACAATGGAAAGATAAGGCTATGGGGAGATATTCAAAGAGAGTAAAAGCCAGAATAGTAGCATTTTTAGTTCCCAGAAACACAATAGTAGGATTAAGGTATATAGTTATTTTTGTTTTCATATTTTCATACTTTCCACAGTGAGACAAATTGTTTCCAAGGAGAGTATCTTATACTCACCATGTAAACAAATAAAAATGCCCCTAAAATTTTAAGACAGATAGCCATATCATGTTTAAAACCTATTCAATATTTTACCAGCCAGAGAGTGTGTATTTTATTTATAGCCTTACAGATGACTTTGGGGAAAGGGGGTGTAGAAAAAGCCTTCCATATTAAAAATGATCAAGTTTAAAAAATTATTTTTTATTTGAACTGACTCATGGCAGTTATAAAATTATCAGTATTAGTTATATCATAAGAACAAGTAGATTCTAGCAATGTTTTATTCATAAGACATTTTATAGCCAAATAACATTAGAGTATATAGTTATACCAACAAATTATTATTTTAGAGCTAATTGAAATTGTTCTTCCTATAAAGATTAAGCCTCTTCTACCCAACACACTTCAGTCATTTCAGTGCCTTGTCTAAATGATGCCTGACATTAATGCAAAGTTATATTAAAGTACTCAAATGACCAGTTCTTTTATAATGTATTCTATATGATCAGACATTGGGTCAGAGTTGGGCAATGTGTATGAAGTAGTATCAAGTGGAAGCTAATTAAACTATATTCTCCATAGAACTTTACAGAAAAAAGAGACCAATAATCATCAGAAGGTATTCTGAAAATGGCATTTCTAAAAGGCTTGCAGTATGCTTTAATCTCCTTGCATAAGGGTAATTTTTGACATAAAGGTTTTATTGTAGGCTCAAAACTTCAGTTGGAAAATATTTTTTTACTATGTCAATAAAGTCATTATGAAGACTCTCAAATGCTTTTCTTACATGCTTTTTATTTAGTAGAAAAATCAAGTTTCATTTTCCAGACAATAATGGTTTCAGTATTTTGCCACATTTTCATTTTGCTAAATATCTTCCTGAAAATGGAGTTAGTTAGCCTTCCCTGTTTCTGCTGTTACAATTACTATACCTGAACACATATACACACACACCACACACAAAATTTCCCCTGACCATCACAAAATGCAGGAAAGCAGACACACTAAAGGTCTGCAGCTATGGCAGACTTGTTCGCCCACTACAAAAATCCTCCTAACAATAGCTACTTAAATCTTCTACAGCCAGGGCCAATTTTGCAACAGTCATGTTTGGGCTTACAAATCATGTCCTGGTTTTGTTCTCTGTTATCCCTCAGACACATCTGTGTTAAAAAGGTGGCGGGGGGGGGGCAGCGGGGGTGGAAATCACATGCTTTACCTCCATCGATAGAAAAAAATTAGTTACTACCTCTTTTCTCTTACAATTCAGATTTCTTACATTCTTTTTGAAAAATTAGATTCCATTGAGAACAGCAGGTCACAGAACAAGAAATTCAGGTACAATATTCATCTCTAAAGATCAGGGGCCCTAGACAAAGACTTTGCTCCTGATGTCTTTTATTCAGAGAATTTTCACTGATGTCACTTCATCTCAAACTTTTCCTCCCTGCATGATATGACAGAGCTTCCAAGCCTGAATGTACTACTTCCTGCTGTCTAGAATAAAGCACACGCTTATGAAGGAATAATTCGATGTCTAACGCTACATATTTTCAAGAGTGTAGACAGAAGAAATTCTTTATAAAGCCAGTTAAATATAGATTTATAGCTGAATATTTGCTTTTAAATTAAATAATTCAACTCATGTCTTTAAGCCCTCTCATCAACAGAAATAAAGCAACAACATCCCTAATTGTTCATAAGTGTAATTTGCCCTGATTCTCATTCTTGTTTTTGGATTCAAAGGAAATTTTGTTGACTCTAACCTAACAATCCCCCACTCACCCCAGTGGAAAACAAAGGTGAATTTCATTTGTACTTTATTCCTACAGTACTGATGGGAGATTCAACATGATCATGATGACTGTATTTATGATAGTTAATTAGTAATAGGGGAAAATATTAGGTAGTGAATATTTGCCTATAATATTTAGCAAGCACAAATTAAAAACCTAAGCATAAGTATTGTTAAGATATGTAATAGCATACTAGAAATGCTAACACTGTTACAAGACCCATTCTGAGTATAAACATTTGCAGAAACATCAAAATAAAATCCTATGTTCATGTAAAGAATGTCACATTTAGCAATTATTTGGTATAAATAATTGAAGTATTATTTTTATTTCCACTTTCAGTGAAAATTTTGTCCCCATTTTGTGGTAGAAAAGATGCATTGTTACATTATTATATCATGTAGCAATGAACATATGGTTAACAAAAAAAAAGAATTTTTTTTTTTTTACCAAATTGTCTTCAAAATTTGAGGCAGATTAATCAGATTGTCCAACATCATACTTTGGTTAAATGTAAAGTTACTGATTATTTAATGTATTTACCTTTAATCATTGACACTTTAGAAATCCAAGTGTCTTTTCCTTTCACAAAAATTTGGTCTTCTCCAGTAGCAGTTCTTTCTAACATAATTCAGAATTCCGGTAGTAATCCCAATTGCAAAAGGAATTAAGAGAGATTTAATAATAAAAATGAAGACTATTTCCAAGGACAGTTTCTATTATCGCATTTCTAGTTGAGCGATGAGACTCACGTGAACTGTCTGAGGGTTCAGAGGAGCGGTCCATGGGTGGGCTCTGTGTATAAAGTTTCTGGTGTGGTTTCTATGGTTCCCCAACCTCCAAGTGTTAAAAGTCAGGCATCAGCGCCACAAAACCCATCATTAGAATTTAAACCACTGATCTCTAGAACCTAGGATTTAAATTCCCAGCATATCATTATGTAACACAAAAAGTCACTTGTCATGGTGGAAATTGCAGCTAATTCCAGGCATCCCACAGCCCTTCGTTTGGTTTGCTAATGAGGAGAGCTGAGAGAGGAGCACGCCCCCTTTGGGTGACCCTCGCTTCTTAGGTTGGTCCTGCTCAGGTGTGTCAGAGATAGATCCAACACACTCAGAAACCAGATGCCTACAGAAAGCCCGACGTGCTTTTTCTACGCACTCAGAAAAGGATTCTGAGCTCTGCCTCCCCGCCCCGCCTCAACCTCCCAATTATATCCTGAGAAAATTCTACTCCAGCGGTTTGAAAAACCTGTACAAACTGTTAGGGGTCCTAATGAAATTTCTAAAACTACAATTTGTATTTTAGATCTCCCGGTGTATTTAGGGGGAGAAAAAGATTTTCTACTTTCAAATGCCTATAAAGAGAGGCAGAAAAATATTTGGACAATTATATAGAGAGTTTATGACTGCAACCATATGAGTTCAGAGGTAAGGGCTGGAAGCACATATGACATTGCGTGTTCTTGAAATCACTCCTAAAGTTCTTTTACAAACAAGGTGCTTAATTATTAAAACAGAACAAGTGTTGTTTGCTTATTCCATACAGTTATGTTAAATCATCAGCTAAGCACTATGTAAAATGTTCTGCGTTGACAAGTAAGGAGGAAATATGTAAAGGGGCTGCAAAATATGCATGTAGTCACCACAAACAACTGTTTCCTGTTTATGACAAAGGAGTAAATAATCCATTGATCTGGCAGCAGGCACCTGCTTTGCAACCAACTCCATATCAGTAGTCCCTGAACCCTCATTATTTTTCCTCAATTAAAGTTCATAGTCTCGGGAAGTCTGTGCTGAGCAGATGTACAACTGTTCTTGACGATGGAACACAGAAGAATCACAAATTTAGAAAACTACTGCCATTTCATAAACCCCCGAATCACACCATTTGTTGTGGGTAAGAAACATTACAAACAATATGTCTCTTTTATAGGCTGCTAAGCCGGCACGTTACAGAAAAGAATATTAAAGTTCAAAAACTGTCACATGAGCAGTACATTATGAATACAGTAATGCATTTTTTTATGATTCAAATAATGGTTACTGAAATGAAAGAAAAATAAAATCTTCAGTGGGTTATAATGTAGAAATTGTGACTGCGAATTAGACAAAATTGGAAATAGGAGAAAAACCAAGCACAAAGTAATGATCTGCAGAGAACTACAAAATGTAATAACGGGTGAATTGCAGAAATATGAATTCGACTAATGCTAGTTTTATTTTCATCTTTTGCATAATTCTGAAATCTATGAGCTCTGATCATTAAGGCAAACTATTTAAATAAAAAATGCAGTGAGAATCCAGTTTCAAATATAACTAAGAGACACTTGGCTGAAGAACTTTTTTTTTTTTTAAAACAATCTACCTAAGGTCAAATAGCACAGCATCATCCATTTAAAAAGCTATATAAATATAGCTTCCATCGCTCATAAACCTCCTTTGTGCTTAAGAAAATGAGGAAGAGAAGTAAGCAGTCAGGGAGATGTTCATTTCCATTTTATTTTTAAAATGTTATCTCCATAAGACACTGAAATACATATTTTGCTGTAAAGAAGATGAAGCTCCTATACGACATTTCTAGTTCTCCTTTCTCTCAGCATAATTCTGACTCCACAGTATGTGCTCTACAGACTGTAGCAGATTGTGAGTCTTGAGGTCAGACTATATGCTTGAAGCATCAATGGCTACACCTGTCATTTTAGTTTTCCCGGGAAGAATGTGTTATTGTTTAATGCTGTAACATGCATTCGTTACAATCTGACTTCCAATCCGACTGCAATGGAGGTGCCTTTAACTACCCATTACCAGAAATATTTCAATAATATTTCAACTTCTAGTCTCTGTTATAATTATTTTCATTAAATTTTTTGGGATGCAATTTTTCCTATCCATGCAGACTCCTGCAATCCATTTTGATTTTCCTGGGAAGTCATAGCACAGTTTGAAAAAGTGGAAAGAAATCAGGGTTTACTTTGAAGTGTAATAAAAATGTTTAATTCTGTATGATATGATTATTGGTAGAGAAACATTTTCCTTCTTCACTTTTCCCTACTATTTACGTCTGATTAACATAGAGAATATCTTGAAGAAATTATCAAATCTGTTAGGAAAAAATCTACCTTGTATTCACTTAAAAGCCTGCATGCTAAACTGATAATTCAGTTATTCAAGGCTTGATGAGAAAATGATCTCCCTCAGAGAAAGGGTAGAGTTAAAATATCCTGAGTGGTCGCAGCTCTCTTAGCAGCTTTGTTCCAGGGTAAGCCCATTTTTATGACAATCCTTGTATATTTCCTCCAAAATGGATTTCTTAAATTTACAAGTAAAATGTCAGAGTTTATTTTAAGAAACTTTTCACTAATTTCCCTCATGGAAAAATTGGTTGTGGTCTACCAACGCTCCTCTGAATCAGGCAAACTGTGAAATTACTCTTGTTCATTTCAGTCTTAAGAAAATAGCTCAACATGTAGTGACCAAAGATATATTGTCAAAATAGACACACATGGTACATGGAGTAAAATCCCTAATTTCTCAAGCACCTCAGTAAAATCATGACAGAAATAACTTCCTAACACAAAACAGTCATAATATAGAAATGTGCACTGTTTCCATAATTCCCTGATTTTATTATACTTATCTAATTCATTTTCCTTGAACAATATTGATTTAAAAATCACAATTGAATATACTATTTATAAAAATGTATTTTTCAAATAATTAAGTTTGTTGCAGAGACAAATACAGATTGCTGTGGCTGCAGAGCTCTGCTTGTAAACTCTTCTGGAATCCATTCTTTGATGGGAGGTAAATTACTCACATTTCCTGAGTCTCAGAATCTGCATTTGTAGCATGTGGATAATGCAGTCTAAGGTGATTTTTTAAAAAGATAACAATAAAATAGAGCTTCCATGGTGGCTCAGCAATAAAGAATCTGCCTGCTAATGCAGGAGACGTGGGTTTGATTCCTGGGTCGGGAAGATCCCTTGGGGAAGGAAATGGTAACCCACTCCATTATTTTTGCCTGGAGAATCCAATGAGCAGAGGAGCTTGGTGGGCTACAGTCCATGGGGTCTCAAAACAGTCAGATGCGACTTAGCGACTAAACAACAGCAGTAAAGTAGCATTCTCATCACACAGTAGGTATTCAATAAATATCAGTCCCATTCTTTTCCCTGTGTTTGGACCTTGACAAAGCACTAAAGTACATGTTTCTCATTCTCATTTTTGGTCACTAACACTCACTAATGTGGCCAAGGGTATTAAAAAGCAGAGAGATCACTTTGCTGACAAAGGTCACTATAGTCAAAGTTATGGTTTTTCCAGTAGTCAGGTACAGACATAAGAGCTGGGCCGTAGAGAAGGCTGAGAATGAAAGTACTGATGCTTTCGAATTGTGGTGCTAGAGAAGACTCTTGAGAGTCTCTTGGACTACAAGGAGATCAAAGCAGTCAATCCAGGAAATCAACCCTAAATATTCATTGGAAGGACTGATGCTGAAGTTCTAATACTTTGGCTATCTGATGAAAAGAGTCGACTCACTGGAAAAGATCCTAATGATGGGAAAGATTGAAGGTAAATGGAGAAGTGGGCAGCAGAGGATGAGATGGTTAGACAGCATCACCAACTCAGTGGACAAGAATCTGAGCAAACTCTGGGAGATAGTGAAGGACAGAGGAGCCTGGCATGCTGCAGTTCACGGGGTTGCAAAGAGTCGGACTTAGGGACTGAACAATAACAACTGTGTGGCCCAGCAGATATCTTACAGACCCTTCCCTCCATATTTTTCTCCCTAAACTGTTCCTTAAGCTGAAATTCTCAATTCTTCTGAAACGGGTATCATTTCCAGCCTGATTAAGTACTAGAGAGAACAGCATTTGCCTGGTTAGGTCAATTTTTGCCTTACTCTCTCTGACTTTCCCTCCTTTTTCCTTCCCCAGCCTTTCCTCCCCATTACCATTCTTATCTCTCGATGATTCTCCTATACCCCCCTCCCTCCCTCCTTCTTTTTCATTCTCTTTCATCTTAAAAGACAGCATTTGCTTGTGATGACCGACCAGTCATTTGGCACACTATCCTGGACTGTCCTGGAAGAGGCGGCAGTCCTGGAGGGGAGAAAACCACAACCATGGGCAGGATATAACATAAGAGGGTTTTGCAAGGTAAGTGGGGTTTAGAGCTTCCCCACGGAAAAGAACCAAAGGTGGTCTGGGAGCCTGTGGGAGAGGTAATGCAGATTTCATGGAAACATTTCTCTCCTTTTGCCTTTAAATATTTGAATAAAAGGGGAGAATGTATTAGATTTAATGTTTAAAAACATTTTCTCTGCTCTCATGGCATGCCAGGGAGATGTTTGCTTCTCTTTCATCATTTTTAAGTGCCTCAGAGTTTAGCAATTTTAATTCCTACATATTACAAGGATATATGCAGATTACTTGGTCAATTTTCTTTTTATATTTAAAATTTTTAGCAGACAAAAGCATTTTTAATATATTCCTGCAAAATCCCCAAACATGTTCATCCTTTTTGCATTTCAGTTTTACCTTCCAAAATTGTATTTTGTTTCTTCTTAATGTCATCAGTGAAATTAACTTATGAAAAGGGGACCAAAGGTGAATGCTTAGATAGAGGATACCATTGATGCCTCAAGATCTCTAGTAGTCTGGATAAAGCTACTCTGTCCAGCTAGTTTCCACACTTCAGTTCACGTTCTTACTGTCAGTCTCACTTTTCCAAGTAATTTAATGGCAAGAAAATACAGGTTCACTTCATCAAACATTGTTTCCCTAGATGGTGAAATTTTTGTTATCTTTGAAAACTGAGTTAATTTTTTTGATTTATTCCTAAAGGCAAAATTGGCAGCTATGTCAATGCATCTTATTATGTCAATCTGAGTGCAAAGTGACCATGTGAGAATTAATGCAGAGTAAGTGATACTATCAGTTGAGTACAGTAAACCATCAAGAACTTCAAGATTACATAAAAGAAGCAAAAATCTAAATCTTAAAAAAATATATATATATATTTTTGACTATGCCATGCAGCTTGCATGTGGGATCTTAGTTCCCTGACCAGGGATTGAACCTGAGCCCTAGCAGTGAAAGCACTAAGTTCCAAATACTGGATCTCCAGGGAATTCCAAAAAACCTAAATCATTTTTTCAGAGAGCTTTTAATTGAAAAGTCTTCTTCATTCATGTGAGTTAAAAAACCCATTGCCAAACAAAAAAAGTCACCCATTATTTACCTTTCAAAAGACAGTACCCATAGCATTTTATGTCTATTTTTTTTTTTAAATGTATGTTATGCTTCTTAGGGTTCTTAGTTTAGATACACACCATGCAAATACAGAAATGATTCAGTTATGCTTTACTAATGCTTAATAAATCAAGATTGCATAATGAAGAATGCATTGACATTCTAAACCTTAGCCTAACATTTAATTAACAGATCCAATATGTAGTCTCCTTTGAATTAAAAAATTATTGTATTTGGTCTATAGTCTTCCTCTAAAATGACCTTGATTTTTAAAAACTGTTCATTGCCTATTTCCATGATGAACAGAAATAATTTTTAGAAAAAATTAGATAAACTGATTAAGCATAAATAATATATATGAATCATCTTAGTAACAAAAGCTTTCTGTCGCTCTAAGATTTTGTGGCCTCTACCTCAATAATTTAATAGATTCAAATTAAATAACAGGAGACAATTTAGGGAGATTTTATTTAAGAATAATGAGAGCAATGTTCAAGCACAAAGATGGTTACTCCATTAAGACTACCAATGGAAACAAAAACAAAAACATCATTCTCCCACAGAAATATAAATGTATGTTGACCAAACTCTATATACACTGAAGTAATCTAAGCAAGTTGATTGGCAGTCAAACTTGCCAATTGTTAAAGGAGCTCAACTTCAAAATATTAAGCCTACCATCTATGTGTGAAAACACAAATTGTTTCCACTTTGAAAATTCCATTTGCTACTAATGCTTCTTGTGAGAGGTTTAAAGATTTTTTTTCAGAATCACTTTCTTTTCACCAGTGTTAGCACACTAGTATATTTAACAGAGACATTTACATGCTTTGCATTTTAAGTGCCTCGGAAATCCAAGCACAGAGCCTGCACATTTCCGCTGCACCATCAGATGTAATGAGTTATGGTACTATCGGCATGTTGATAAGCTATAGCCCAAAGAAGAACAAGAAGGAAGTATAAAAAATATGGCCAGAGGATGGGATAAAATTATCAGCTAGTGTGTTTTCCTGTTTGGTTTTAATCTACATTTAATTAAATTCTTATCTTCTGTGTACTTATGGTCGCATTTGAATGGCGAGACTGCATTCATTATGAATGGTAAAACTTAACTCAGAGAACATTACATGTGGCTTCTTTAAAAAAGAGAAGAAGAAAAATGCTGTCTTTATTCTTTACACTCAGGTCTTATAAAAAGAGACCAAACTCTCTCTTAGGTCAAGTGCAGTAGCACTTAACCTTTGGGTTAACTGATTTGGAAAGTTGGACTTAAATCAATTTTTAATGCTATTTTTTATTTTTACAATTTGGAAATGTTATCAAATTCTGAGCTTGAACAGAGCTGGCAAGGGGAGCACTGAAGTGCATTAAGGAAATGCCTTCTTCATTCTTAAAAACAGAGATGATAACAGGAAGTTTTTATTAGTGCTGCAAAATGTGTGCATCAGTCTGCATCCTTAATTATTAAAATCATTACATTCCCTTGTTTTTATATGCTGAAATAAGAAAAAAAACGCCTTAGTTACTATTTAAAGGTTTTCTTTCTCCTTGTGTCACAGACTCTTTGAGTTCATTCAAGCATCCCTATATTTCAGAAAAAATAACAAAATGCTTTGAACATAGCATTTGGTTACACACATACTAGTTTCATAACACTTTAGTTTTGTGCCAGGAATGTCAGGGCAAATTGAGAATATCCTTAAAGCCATTGCTATCTGCAATAATAAGCAGGATTTCCTAGGTCAACTTGAAGACTGTGTCAGCCTTAATAAAGGGAAACAGAGGCAACTGTTTCTGATTGAGGTCTCAATGTATATTAATGAAGAAGTGAGGTTTGAGATCAGATTGGCTATCCCTATTGATCAAAATTCACCGAAAGCTAGAACTAAAACCTCTCCATAGTTACTATACTACACACACACACACACACACACACACACACACACACACATGCTGAGAGAATACAAATTAATATGTCTCATATTTTTATAGCTTTTCTTAAAAGCAGTAGTTTATGAGTAGTACCTGTATGCTAGTGAAATAATCACATTTCAAATAAGCGTGTGTTTTCACCCTGTTATTATATGCAGTGGGGAATACTAACCAGGAGAGGTTTAACATTCCAATTGAATGCTCAAATTTAAACACATATAATTAAACAACGTAGTTTCCAATGATATACTGGCATATTTCCCCCAAATATCATAAATACATTGGGAATGACTCCACTTTTGAAAGGAGCTGTAAACATCCCTACAATTGGGCCAAAAAAGTTTTTATCTGAAACACTGGACACTCCAAAACTTTGATGTCTACTGGGATGAAAAGACCTTCTATTAAGCTAGTGACCACTCATTTACTCAGAGACTCCAAAGAGGAGAAAAGATTTTCAGTATACCTCCCTTACACTTCAAAGGTTTCTTTTTAAAATAAGCATTTTTATTTGGTTGGGCTTTTATACAATTCAGCAGATGGAAATGTCATTCTCTTGTACATAAGTGAACATTAAAATCACAACAGGGAAGAAATAAAAAAACAGTGATAAGGTGGTGCGGTAGTAAAGAATCCGCCTGCCAATGCAGGAGATACAGGAGATGGGGGTTTGATCCCTGGGTCAGGAAAATCCCCTTGAGGAGGAAATGGCAACCTACTTCAGTATTCTTGCCTAGAAAATTCCATGGACAGGGAAGCAACCTAGAGGTACATCAGCAGGCAAAATAGAAAGCCCAGAGATAAATCCACCCACCTACGGACACCTTATCTTAGACAAAGGGGGCAAAAATATACAATGGAGAAAAGACAATCTCTTTAACAAGTGGTGCTGGGAAAACTGGTCAACCACCTTTAAAAGAATGAAACTAGAACACTTTCTAACACCATACACAAAAATAAACTCAAAATGGATTATAGATCTAAATGTAAGATCAGAAAATATAAAGCTCTTAGAGGGAAACATAGGCAGAACACTCTCTGACATAAACCACAGCAAGATCCTCTATGACCCACCTCCCAGAGTAATGGAAATAAAAACAAAAATAAACAAATGGGACCTAATTAAACATAAAACCTTTTGCACATTGAAGGAAACTATAAGCAAAGTGGAAAGGCAGCCTTCAGAATGGGAGAAAATAATATCAAATGAAACAACTGACAAAAAATTAATCTCCAAAATACACAAGTAGCTCATGCAACTCAATACCAGAAAAATGAGCAACTCAATCAAAAAGTGGGCCAAAGAACTAAACAGATATTTCTCCAAAGAAGACATACAGATGGCTAATAAACACATGAAAAGATGCTCAACATCACTCATTATTAGAGAAGTGAAAATCAAAACCACAATGAGTTATCATCTCACATAAGTCAGAATGGCTGCCATCCAAAAGTCTACAAAAAATAAGTGCTGGAGAGGAGAGTCCACAAAAAACAAGTGTGGAGAAAAGGGAACCCTCTTACACTGTTGACGGGAATGCAAACTGGTACAGCCACTATGGAGAACCGTGTGGGGATTCCTTAAAAATCTGGAAATAGAACTGCCGCATGATCTAGTCATCCCAGCACTAGGCATACACACCAAGGAAGTCAGAATTGAAAGAGACACACGTACCCCATGTTCACTGCAGCACTGTTTACAATAACTAGGACAAGGAAGCAACCTAGATGTCCATTAGCAGACAAACGAATAAGGAAGTTGTGGTACATATACACAATGGAATATTACTCAGCTATAAAAAGAATATACTTGAGTCAGTTCTAATGAGGTGGATGAAACTGGAGCCTATTATACAGAGCAAAGTAAGTGAGAAAGAGAAATACCAATACAGTGTATTAACACATATATATGGGATTTAGAAAGATGGTAATGATGATCCTATATGCAAGGCAGTAAAAGACACACAGATGTAAAGAACAGACTTTTGGATTCTGTGGGAGAAGGCGAGGGTGGGACAATTTGAGAGAACAGCGTTGAAACACGGATATTGCCACATGTAAAACAGATGACCAGTGAAAGCTCAATGCACGAAGCAGGGCAGTCAGAGCCGGTGCACTGGGACGACCCAGACAGATGGGATGGGGAGGGAGGTGGGAGCAGGATTCAGGATGGGGGACACATCCAACCCGTGGCTGACTCATATCGATGTATGGCAAAAACCACCACAATATTGTAAAGTAATTAGCCTCCAAATAAAATAAATTCATGATCAGTAACATTACATGGGTTGGTGGTGCTTCCCAGCAAACATACTACCTTTCTGTAGTCCATTCATTCTCTAACATTCCCTTTCCATTCTCTTAACTTTGCTTCCTTATTAACTAAGAAAATTGTAGCCATCAGAAGAGAATTTTATCTCCACCTTGATAGCACTCAACTATATGTACCAGTGTCCACACACTCTGCTGTTATGACTATGATTTTGGATGTGCTGACCATGCCCTTATTTAAAGGCACCTTCCACTTTGGTGTTAGTTACTCCCCATTTTTCTTGTGAGCCTCAATTTTTCAGTCTCAACAAGATTATTCCCATCAGAATGAAAATATCATACTTTCTTTTTTATAAACAACAGCAACAACAAAAACCCTCTAGCTCTTATTTATCTGCTCACATTTAAAGCAAGGGTTTCCCAGGTGGCACAGGGGTGAACAATCCACCTGCCAATGCAGGAGACACAACAGACACAGGTTAGATCCCTGGGTCAAGAAAATCCCCTGGAGGAGGAAATGGCAACCTACTATAGTACTCTTGCCAGGGAAATCCCACAGACAGAAAAGCCTGGTGGGCTACAGTTCACGGGTTGCACAGAGCTGGACACAACTGAGCACACATGCTCTTCAAGAAAATTAGAGACGCCAAGGGAACATTTCATGCAAAGTTGGGCTCGATAAAGGACAGAAATGGTGTGGACCTAACAGAAGCAGAAGATATTAAGGAGAGGTGGCAAGAATACACAGAAGAACTGTACAAAAAAGATCTTAATGAGCCAGATAATCATGATCATTCACCTAGAGCCAGACATCCTGGAATGTGAAGTCAAGTGGGCCTTAGGAAGCATCACTATGGACAAAGTTAGTGGAGGTGATGAAACTCCAGTTGAGCTATTTCAAATCCTGGAAGATGACGCTGTGAAAGTGCTGCATGCAATAGGCCAGCAAATTTGGAAAACTCAGCAGTGGCCACAGGACTGCAAAAGGTCAGTTTTCATTCCAATCCCAAGGAAAGGCAATGCCAAAGAATGCTCAAACTACCGCACAATTGCACTCATCTCACATGCTAGTAAAGTAATGCTCAAAATTCTCCAAGCCAGGCTTCAACAATATGTGAACTGTGAACTTCCAGATGATCAAGCTGGTTTTAGAAAAGGCAGAGGAATCAGAGATCAAATTGCCAACATCTGCTGGATCATTGAAAACACAAGAGAGTTCCAGAAAAACATCTATTTCTGCTTTATTGACTATGCCAAAGTCTTTGACTGTGTGGATCACGACAAACTATGGAAAATTCTGAGAGAGATGGGAATACCAGACCACCTGACCTGCCTCTTGAGAAATCTGTACACAGGTTGGGAAGCAAAAGTTAGAACTGGACAGGGAACAACAGACTGGTTCCAAATAGGAAAAGGAGTCCATCAAGGTTGTATATTTTTACCCTGCATATTTAACTTATATGCAGAGAACATCATGAGAAATGCTGGGTTGGATGAAGCACAAGCCGGAATCAAGATTTCCAGGAGAAATATCAATAACCTCAGATATGCAGATGACACCACCCTGATGGCAGAAAGTGAAGAAGAACTAAAGAGCCTCTTGATGGAAGTGAAAGAGGAGAGTGAAATAGTTGGCTTAAAGCTCGACATTCAGAAAACCAAGATGATGGCATCTGGCCCCGTCACTTCATGGGAAATAGATGGGGAAGCAGTGGAAACAGTGTCAGACTTTATTTTGGGGGGCTCCAAAATCACTGCAGATGGTGACTGCAGCCATGAAATTAAAACACACTTACTCCTTGGAAGAAAAGTTAAGACCAACCTAGATAGCATATTGAAAAGCAGAGACATTACCAACAAAGGTCCATCTAGTCAAGGTTATGGTTTTTCCAGTGGTCATGTATGGATGGGAGAGTTGGACTGTAAAGAAAGCTGAGCACTGAAGAATTGATGCTTTTGAACTGTGGTGTTGGAGAAGACTCTTGAGAGTCCCTTGGACTGCAAGGAGATCCAAACAGTCCATCCTAAAGGAAATCAGTCCTGAATATTCATTGGAAGGACTGATATTAAAGCTGAAACTGCAACACTTTGGCCACCTGATGCGAAGAACTGACTCATGTGAAAAGACCCTGATCTGGGAAAGATTGAAGGCAGGAGGAGAAGGGGTACAACAGAGGATGAGATGGCTGGATGGCATCACCAACTCAATGGACATGAGTTTGAATAAATCCCGGGAGTTGGTGATGGACAGGGAAGGTTGGTGTATTGCAGTCCATGGGGTTGCAGAGAGTTGGACATGACTGAGCTGAACTGAACTGAACTGAGCACACGTGCAGCAGTAGTATTTAAAGCAAAACTCCTTGAAATAGTTTCCTCTTCTTTTGCTCTCTCAGTTGAACTTTTCAATAACACTTACTTCAGCATCTATTGATTTTCTTGCCAATATCATCAAAGTGAAAGTGAAAGTAAGTTGCTCAGTCATGTCCGACTCTTTGCTACCCCATGAACTGCACAGTCCATGGAATTCTTCAGGCCAGAATACTGGAGTGGGTAGCTTCTCCCTTCTCCAAGGATCTTCCCAACCCAGGGATCGAATCCATGTTTCCCGCACTGCAGGCAGATTCTTTACCAGCCGATCCACAAGGGAAACCCAAGAATACTCGAGTGGCTAGCCTATCCCTGCTCCAGTGCATCTTCCTAAGCTAGGAATTGAACCGGGGTCTCCTGCATTGCAGGCGGATTCTTTATCAACTGAGCTATCAGGGAAGCCCTGATATCACCAAAGCCATTGCTATATCCCGTTTCTTGGATCTTGTCTTCCTTCAACATCAGAAAAACTGAAAACAGTTTCTCTGTGAAAACTTTTCTGCCCTTGCCTTTCCCTCAGCACCTTCTCCTTATTTCTCCAATCTCACTGGCAGCTCCTTCTCAGTTTCCTTTGCTGAGTCTTCTGAGTTCATTTGCCACATTTCCCTCCTTCATTTTGTCCGGGCACCCTGGGTTGCCCTGCTGTTCATGAAACATGCCAATGCATTTTTGCTTCTATCCTGGATATTCCTGCCTAAGACAGTTTCATGACTAGACTCTTTATTCCTTTTAGAATTTCTCCAATGCCCCCTTCTAAATAAGGTCTTCCTTTACCGTCTTATTTTGCCACACCAGCCGCAGGTGGGATCTTAGTTCCCCGGCTAGGAATCCATCCTGTGTCCCCTGTATTGGGAGCACAGAGTCTCAAGCACCGGATCACCAGGAAGTGCTACTGTCTCATTTTAAATTTCAAACCTCCCTCTGGGTTTTTTCTGACTTATTTGTTCTCTATAATGCTTTTAAACATTTAACCAAGGATACATTTTGTGCCTTTATTTATCATCTTCCTCCTCTACTGGGATATGAACTCTTAAGGGAAGAGGTTCACTGCTGAATTTGGTGTCTAGGATAACACCTATCACACACAATAGGCCTGCAGTGACGATTTACTGGGTAAATAAAGTAGACCACTATTTTAACTTTTTATTATGCTTTTATGTTCTATAAGAAAATGGTTTTCTGTCTATTTTCCATGACTGTGAAATGATTATATTTATATATTAGCGTGCTGGACTTTTCTGGTATTTTAATAATATAGAATTGCACACCCATAATTAAAGCTAATTTTACTATTTTTACAATGTTATTTGGCTTTAGGGTGTATTTCTATGCTATTAAAATTATTTACCATTATCTTTTTTTATTGTTTTATTCTTCACATTGCATTAGAATGAGCACTAATATGTTGGCATCAGCCACAGCTCTTATATTTATATTCATTAATAATTTTTGAACCCCTCTTCTTCTTCTCTCTGTGTTTTTATCTTTGCCAGAGATGGGAGAGGATGATAAAAGCATGTTTGTGAAATATTTTATTTTTGATAGAACAGACCTATGTGAGGCAAATGGATTTAAACGCTGCTTAATAGTTGCCATTTCTGAACCCAGTTTTGACTGTCTGTGAAGCATGTAATAAAATTAAGAAGAGCATAAAGATTGGATTTGGGTGGATTACCTTGTCTTCAGGATCGATTATTTTGACCTAAGTCCATTAGCCAAACTGTCCCCATATTAAGGAGCATTTTTCACTAATTTTAAGCGAAATACAATAATTTCTAGAGTTAGGTGAGCATAAAGGGAAAAGAAAAGGGGGTTATAAGGAAGCAAACTTGTAGACAGAAACACAAACTTCAGCCCTCTGTGAAGCAGACCTGAAAGCATGACACTATTATTTGTATTGGCAGTGCTTTCCTTACAAATTGTTGACTTTTTTTGCACCAACCTCTAACCCATCATTTCTGAAACATCCCTAAGAAGACTTGAAAGACACTGTTAAAAGCATATCTGCCCAGAAGCCCTGGAAAAACTATAGCTGCAAAGTGTCTTTACTGTTTATATAAGAGCAATCAAAGGTATCAACAAGCAAGACAGCTGAAACTGCTCTCTCAGAAAAAGAAAGCAAAATTGATCCAAGCTGAATATTTCTATGAAACGGGTTACAGGGAATTCTGCAGCCAAGTAGGCATCCCCCATATGCTTGTGTATTCCTCCCTATAAACATGAATATTCATAAATACAATCCCAGTAGATGGGAACAACCTAAGTAAATTACTGAACATTAGGAATAGAAGAAAAACCTTTTAAGCAATTCAAATAGCCACACAGACCAGGACAGATTTCATCAAATAACTGGACAAAAATATGACAACTACATTGACTTCAGTTGTTATAATCTGTGACTGAGTTGTTTGATCTGTATTATTTACCGTGGTAAAGGTGAAAAATTGTTACTTGACCATTCCTTAATGCTACTCTTGCTAAAACCTATAGCGTTTTCCCCCTTTTCCGCTTAAACTGAGGTCAGAGAACAGAGAGTCATTTGAAGCATGCATTATTTTACAGCAGTGTTCTCAGAGGTTACTGGGGCAGTCACTCTTCTTAAGGACCTGACACTTAAATATTTTATTTCTTTACTGGGATTTTTGTTGTTGTTGTTATTATTTACTTCTTAAGTTTGTCACTGTCCCTGCTGCCAACAAACACTTCTCTTTCTAATTCAATGTGAGCTGGGAAATCAACTAACCAGTCTGTATGCTGCTGCTGCTGCTAAGTCGCTTCAGTCGTGTCCGACTCTGTGCGACCCCATAGACGGCAGCCCATCAGGCTCCCCCGTCCCTTGGATTCTCCAGGCAAGAACTCTGGAGTGGGTTGCCATTTCCTTATCCAATGCATGAAAGTGAAAAGTCAAAGTGAAGTCGCTCAGTTGGGTCCGACTCTTCGCGACCCCATGGACTGCAGCCCATCAGGCTCTTCCATCCATGGGATTTTCCAGGCAAGAGGACTGGAGTGGGGGGCCATCGCCTTCTCCAAACCAGTCTGTACAGGCTGTATCTAAATTAAGAGTTCATGAACTCTCAGTGAAGATTTGACATGCTCTTACAGTTTTAAAGTGTTAGACTAAAATACAACACAGTTGTGATATCTAACCAAAGTTTTGTTTTTTAAAGCAAAATCTATATTTCCATCTATTGAAATGTAGGCCTACATGTACCTTTAGGTGCTTTTGTTTGTTATCTCATCTTTCTCGGTTGCTGGCTGTGTCCTGGAACAATGCAAAAATATATAGAAGATATATATCTGCATTACATATTACTGTAATATTTGCTCACAAGAGAGCACCCTCCACAACAAAACATTAACATTTAAAAGTTATATTGTGGGGGGAGCTTCTTGATTAGAGAAGGCCAAGGTGCAAGCCCCTTCTGTGGTCCCCATCTGGTTTACCCTACACCAGCCGCCTCTCCCAGGCCTCCCAAATTTGACCCTAACAAGATTAAAGTCGTATGCCTGAGATGCTCCAGTGGGAAAATCAGTGTCATGGGTACCCTGGCTGCCGCAGTCATTCCCCTGGATCTGTCTCCAAAGGAGGTGGGTGATGACACGGCCAAGACAACTGGTGAAAAGTTGGGAGCACAGTGAAACTGATTCAGAACAGGCAGGCCCTGGTTGAAGTAGTACTCTCTGCCCCTCTCGGAACATCAAAACATTCAAGGACCACCCAGAAATGAAAAAAAAAGCAGAAAAACTTGAAGTTCGGTGGAAATAAGGTTTTTGATGAGATTGCAAATATTGCCTGACTGATGCAGTACCAACGTTTGGCCAGAGAACTCTCTGGAATCATTAAAGAGACCTTGGAGGCTGCCTAGTTTGTGGGCTGCAATGCTGACGGCTGCCACCCAGGTGACATCACCGATGACACTGGCGGTGGGGTAGTCCAATACCCAGTAATTAAGACTACAGAGAAAAATGTTTTCATAAAGGGTCCCTGATAACCAAAAAGAAATATAGAATTTTCAAATAGTTACAGGGAAGTCTATCAACTCTTCATGAAATATAAGATAATTTGGTAGCAATTCTCAGATTTATGCTCGATGTGGTCATGTATGCAAACCACCTGTCTACCAAGTCTGAGGTTGTGAACCAAAGTGGTGAAAAAGGCCACAGACAAACTTCAATAGGTTCACGAGCACCTTAAATATATATGCAATATCACATGTGTACATGCACACATTTTATCTGAATGAATTAAAAATGTCATAAGAAAAAACTTTGAAATACTTAATGACCAAAGACAAACTCTAAATAAATTGATGAAATAACAGTAGTTAAATTAGTTTATTATTCAATGTGAGAGTGACTGATATTCTATCTGGTGTTAATTAAATCAGAGATATTGCTTATAGAACAAATGTCTGTATGGACTTGCATTGCATTTGTAGAAGAAACAGTTCTTGTGTACAGAAGCAGAATTCAAATGTTTAGGTAGTGAAGAAGTTACCTAATAAATTACAATATTCTTGTGGAATATGATGCTTCCATGTGTAGCCAATCATTGGGAAACCCAATAAATAACCCAAGCACCAATAAATACTCAAGTGTTTATTAATTTCTTACTCTGCTTCTAGGGGGTCTGTGCAGTGGTGATAATATGACTCATAGGTTTGTCTGAACAATTATCAATATGCTTGGCATTTTATTCCACAGTGTGGAAGAAATGAAAGAAATTAATAAACGTCAACTGCTTGCCCTGTGTACTAACTATTGGAAAAAATTCTTTATTTTTATCTGCTTACTTTTCAAAGAATGCCAAACTGGTTCCTTATGAATGTGATACCCATCGGGGCTAGTGTTAATACAGTAAATTAGACTATCCTGAAGCGTACTGGAGGCTCAAGGTCAAAGCCACTCTGTACTAAATTGAATATTAACTTGACAGACGTTTCCAAATGTCTAAACTGCAGAGGTATACTAGAAGTTTACAGATGTATCTTTTATTTGAGTTCATGTTCCTTGTGTGTTCTCTACACTTAGGGGATCCTATTTTAGATTATAAGTGTATTGGCACCTGCAATGTGATTTGATTTCTACTTTAGTTCATTAAAATTGTAACCATCATGGCATATTAAAATTTCACTAGATTAGAGAAACAATATTAATGCTTTTAAACTGGAAGATGTGTAAAATCGATACTTAAAATATCTCTTAATTAAAAGCAAGCTAAAGTGACATATCATCTTTAACTTGTTCTAACATTACTTTTGTCTACAAGTTGGGATAATCGTCTTTCTAGGTGCTTACAAAGATGTTACATTTCCGAAAAGAAGATAAATAGGTATTAGTTTCCTTTTCTTGAAGGTCCTCATGAGAAGGATTAACACAGCTTGCTGTGTGTTCCTGGTCTACCTACTGGATAGACACATCCCAGGAGACACAATTTGGACTCATGTGCTTCCCAAGTGGTACAGCGGTAAAGAATCCGCCTGCCAGTGCAGAGGAAGCAGGAGACAGAGGTTCGATCCCTGGGTTGGGAAGATCCCCTGGAGAAGGAAATGGTTACCATGGGGTTGCAAAGAGTTGGACACAATTTAGCGACTTAACAACAGCAACAACATATAAAACAGCAAAAATGTTTCTTCCTTCCTGCCAACACAGCTTAACACTCACATTTCCATCCATAAAGAAGTAGGAAGGACTTAAAACTGACTCAGATTATATGTTTATGATGACATGATCACTGGATTTTTGGTGGTATTTCCTTACCCTTTATTTTTAAAAATTTAAACCACTTTATTGAGGTAAGATCGGCATACAAAAATCAACATATTTAACGAATACAACTTGATGAATTTGAAGACAAGGCTACATCTTACGTATTATTCTGAAAACTTAACAGGGTCTGCTTTTAAAACCCACTTCTACAATATTGTCTGTTAATTAAAATTCTTCTTAAAAATAACCAATATTTTATATACTGTGGAGTCTCACAGGGCTTCCCAGAAGGCAATAGAGGTAAACGACCTGCCTGCCAATGCAGGAGATGTAAGAGACGTGTGTTCGATCCCTGGGTCTGGTAGATCCCCGGGAGGAGGTCACGGCAACCCACTCCAGTATTCTTGCCTGGAGAATCCCACAGACAGAGGAGCCTGATGGGTTACAGTACATAGGGTTGAAAGAGCTGGACGTGACTGAAGCAACTTAGCACATATACATGGAGTCTCATGATCTGTTCTCTGTATGTTAGTTGCTCAGTCGTGTCCAACTCTTTGTGACCCCATGGGCTGTAGCTCGCCAGGCTCCTCTGTCCATGGGATTCTCCAGGCAAGAATACTGGAGTGGGATGCCATGCCCTTCTCC